>NC_091189.1:25135889-25188389 GCF_040958095.1 Procambarus clarkii
CAACCCACCACCCAACAACCCACCACCCAACAATCCCACCACCAACAACCCACCACCAACAACCCCAACACCCAACAACCCCACCACCCAACAACCCACCACCCAACAACCTCACCACCCAACAACCTACCACCAACAACCCCACCTCCAACAACCCACCACCAACAACCCCAACACCCAACAACCCCACCACCCAACAACCCACCACCCAACAACCCCACCACCAACAACCTCACCACCAACAACCCCACCACCAACAACCCAGCACCAACAACCCACCACCCAACAACCCACCACCCAACAACCCACCACCCACCAACCCACCACCCAACAACCCACCACCCAACAACCCACCACCCAACAACCCCCCACCAACAACCTCACCAACCAATAACCTCACCACCAACAACCCACCACCCAACAACCCCCCCACCAACAACCTCACCACCCAACAACCCACCACCCAACAACCCAGCACCAACAACCTCACCACCAACAACCTCACCACCCAACAACCCAGCACCAACAACCCCCCCACCAACAACCTCACCACCCAATAACCTCACCACCAACAACCCCACCACCCAACAACCCCCCCACCAACAACCCACCACCCAACAACCCAGCACCAACAACCTCACCACCAACAACCCACCACCCAACAACCTCACCACCAACAACCCCACCACCCAACAACCCACCACCCAACAACCTCACCACCAACAACCCCAACACCCAACAACCCACCACCCAACAACCTCACCACCAACAACCCCACCACCCAACAACCCACCACCCAACAACCCACCACCCAACAACCCACCACCCACCAACCCACCACCCAACAACCCACCACCCAACAACCCACCACCCAACAACCCCCCACCAACAACCTCACCACCCAATAACCTCACCACCAACAACCCACTACCCAACAACCTCACCACCCAATAACCTCACCACCAACAACCCCCCACCAACAACCTCACCACCCAATAACCTCACCGCCAACAACCCACCACCCAACAACCCCCCCACCAACATCCTCACCACCCAACAACCCACCACCGTACAACCCAGCACCAACAACCTCACCACCAACAACCTCACCACCCAACAACCCAGCACCAACAACCCCCCCACCAACAACCTCACCACCCAATAACCTCACCACCAACAACCTCACCACCAACAACCCCACCACCCAACAACCCCCCCACCAACAACCCAGCACCAACAACCTCACCACCAACAACCCACCACCCAACAACCTCACCACCAACAACCCCACCACCCAACAACCCACCACCCAACAACCTCACCACCAACAACCCCACCACCCAACAACCCACCACCCAACAACCTCACCACCAACAACCCCACCACCCAACAACCCACCACCCAACAACCTCACCACCAACAACCCCACCACCCAACAACCCACCACCCAACAACCTCACCACCAACAACCCCACCACCCAACAACCTCACCACCCAACAACGTCACCACCAACAACCCCACCACCCAACAACCCACCACCCAACAACCCACCACCCAACAACCTCACCACCAACAACCCCACCACCCAACAACCTCACCACCCAACAACCCACCACCCAACAACCCACCACCCAACAACCCACCACCCAACAACCCACCACCCAACAATCCCACCACCAACAACCCACCACCAACAACCCCAACACCCAACAACCCCACCACCCAACAACCCACCACCCAACAACCCCACCACCCAACAACCCACCACCAACAACCCCACCACCAACAACCCACCACCAACAACCCCAACACCCAACAACCCCACCACCCAACAACCCACCACCCAACAACCCCACCACCCAACAACCCACCACCAACAACCCCACCACCAACAACCTCACCACCAACAACCCCACCACCAACAACCCAGCACCAACAACCCACCACCCAACAACCCACCACCCAACAACCCACCACCCACCAACCCACCACCCAACCACCCACCACCCAACAACCCACCACCCAACAACCCCCCACCAACAACCTCACCACCCAATAACCTCACCACCAACAACCCACCACCCAACAACCCCCCCACCAACAACCTCACCACCCAACAACCCACCACCCAACAACCCAGCACCAACAACCTCACCACCAACAACCCCACCACCCAACAACCCCCCCACCAACAACCCACCACCCAACAACCCAGCACCAACAACCTCACCACCAACAACCCACCACCCAACAACCCAGCACCAACAACCCCCCCACCAACAACCTCACCACCCAATAACCTCACCACCAACAACCCACCACCCAACAACCCACCACCCAACAACCACCCCACCAACAACCTCACCACCCAACAACCTCACCACCAACAACCCACCACCAACAACCCCACCACCAACAACTTCACCACCCAACAACCCACCACCCAACAACCCACCACCCAACAACCCCACCACCCAACAACCCACCACCCAACAACCCCACCACCCAACAACCCACCACCAACAACCCACCACCCAACAACCCAGCACCCAACAACCCCACCACCCAACAACCCACCACCCACCACCAACAACCTCACCACCAACAACCCCACCATCAACAACCTCACCACCAACAACCCACCACCAACAACCCACCACCCAACAACCCCACCACCCAACAACCCACCACCCAACAACCCACCACCAACAACCCACCACCCAACAACCTCACCACCAACAACCCACCACCCAACAACCTCACCACCAACAACCCAGCACCAACAACCTCACCACCAACAACCCCACCACCAACAACCCACCACCAACAACCCACCACCAACAACCCCACCACCAACAACCCACCATCTAACAACCCACCACCCAACAACCTCACCACCAACAACTTACCACCCAACCACCCACCACCCAACAACCCCACCAACAACAACCCACCACCAACAATCCCACCACAAACAACCTCACCACCAACAACCCACCACCCAACAACCCCACCACCCAACAACCTCACCACCAACAACCCACCACCCAACAACCCACCACCCAACAACCCCACCACCCAACAACCTCACCACCAACAACCTCACCACCAACAACCCCACCACCCAACAACCCACCACCCAACAACCCACCACCCAACAACCCCACCAACAACAACCCACCACCAACAACCCCACCACCAACAACCTCACCACCAACAACCTCACCTCCCAACAACCCACCACCCAACAACCTCACCACCAACAACCCACCACCCAACAACCTCACCACCAACAACCCTACCACCAACAACCCACCACCCAACAACCCACCACCTAACAACCCCACCACCCAACAACCCACCACCCAACAACCTCACCACCAACAACCTCACCACCAACAACCTCACCACCAACAACCCACCACCCAACAACCTCACCACCAACAACCTCACCACCAACAACCTCACCACCAACAACCCACCACCCAACAACCTCACCACCAACAACCTCACCACCAACAACCCACCACCCAACAACCCACCATCCAACAACCTACCACCCAACAACCCAGCACCAACAACCTCACCACCAAACAACCCACCACCCAACAACCTACCACCCAACAACCTCACCACCAACAACCTCACCACCAATAACCTCACCACCAACAACCCACCACCCAACAACCTCACCACCAACAACCTCACCACCAACAACCTCACCACCAACAACCCAGCACCAACAACCTCACCACCAACAACCCACCACCCAACAACCCAGCACCAACAACCTCACCACCCAACAACCCACCACCCAACAACCTCACCACCAACAACCTCACCACCAACAACCTCACCACCAACAACCCACCACCCAACAACCTCACCACCAACAACCTCACCACCAACAACCTCACCACCAACAACCGCACCACCAACAACCTCACCACCGACAACCTCACCACCAACAACCTCACCACCGACAACCTCACCACCAACAACCTCACCACCCAACAACCTCACCACCCAACAACCCAGCACCAACAACCTCACCACCAACAACCTCACCACCAACAACCTCACCACCACCAACCTCACCACCAACAACCTCACCACCAACAACCTCACCACCAACAACCTCACCACCCAACAACCTCACCACCCAACAACCCAGCACCAACAACCTCACCACCCAACAACCTCACCACCCAACAACCCACCACCCAACAACCCACCACCCAACAACCTCACCACCAACAACCTCACCACCAACAACCTCACCACCAACAACCCACCACCCAACAACCTCACCACCCAACAACCCAGCACCAACAACCTCACCACCCAACAACCCAGCACCAACAACCTCACCACCAACAACCTCACCACCAACAACCTCACCACCAACAACCTCACCACCAACAACCGCACCACCAACAACCTCACCACCACCAACCTCACCACCAACAACCTCACCACCAACAACCTCACCACCAACAACCTCACCACCGACAACCTCACCACCAACAACCTCACCACCCAACAACCTCACCACCAACAACCTCACCACCAACAACCCCACCACCAACAACCTCACCACCAACAACCTCACCACCAACAACCGCACCACCAACAACCTCACCACCAACAACCTCACCACCAACAACCTCACCACCAACAACCTCACCACACAACAACCTCACCACCAACAACCTCACCACCAACAACCTCACCACCAACAACCTCACCACCAACAACCTCACCACCAACAACCTCACCACCAACAACCTCACCACCAACAACCCCACCACCAACAACCTCATCACCCAACAACCTCACCACCAACAACCTCACCACCAACAACCTCACCACCAACAACCTCACCACCAACAACCTCACCACCAACAACCTCACCACCAACAACCTCACCACCAACAACCTCACCACCAACAACCTCACCACCAACAACCTCACCACCAACAACCCCACCACCAACAACCTCACCACCAACAACCGCACTACCAACAACCTCACCACCAACAACCTCACCACCAACAACCTCACCACCTACAACCTCACCACCAACAACCTCACCACCAACAACCTCACCACCAACAACCTCACCACCAACAACCTCACCACCCCACAACCTCACCACCAACAACCTCACCACCAACAACCTCACCACCAACAACCTCACCACCCAACAACCTCACCACCAACAACCTCACCACCAACAACCTCACCACCAACAACCTCACCACCCAACAACCTCACCACCAACAACCTCACCACCAACAACCTCACCACCAACAACCTCACCACCAACAACCTCACCACCAACAACCTCACCACCAACAACCTCACCACCAACAACCCACCACCAACAACCTCACCACCAACAACCTCACCACCAACAACCCACCACCCAACAACCCCACCACCCAACAACCTCACCACCCAACAACCCACCACCCAACAACCCCACCACCCAACAACCCACCACCCAACAACCTCACAACCCAACAAACCACCACCCAACAACCCACCACCCAACAACCCACCACCAACAACCCCACCACCCAACAACTCACCACCCAACAACCCACCACCCAACAACCCCACCACCCAACAACTCACCACCCAACAACCCACCACCCACCACCCACCACCAACAAAACCACCACCCAACAACCCACCACCCAACAACCCACCAACAAAACCACCACCCAACAACCTCACCACCCAACAACCCACCACCCAACAACCTCACCACCCAACAACCCACCACCCAACAACCCACCACCCAACAACCCCACCACCCAACAACCCACCACCCAACAACCTCACCACCCAACAACCTCACCACCCAACAACCCACCACCCAACAACCTCACCACCCAACAACCCCACCACCCAACTACCCACCACCCAACAACCTCACCACCCAACAACCCCACCACCCAACAACCCACCACCCAACAACCCCACCACCCAACAACCCACCACCCAACAACCCCACCACCCAACAACCCCACCACCCAACAACCCACCACCCAACAACCCTACCACCCAACAACCCACCACCCAACAACCCCACCACCCAACAACCCACCACCCAACAACCCCACCACCCAACAACCCCACCACCCAACAACCCACCACCCATCAACCCCACCACCCAACAACCCACCACCCAACAACCTCACCACCCATCAACCCCACCACCCAACAACCCACCACCCAACAACCCACCACCCATCAACCCCACCACCCATCAACCCCACCACCCAACAACCCACCACCCAACAACCTCACCACCAACAACCCACCACCCAACAACCCACCACCCATCAACCTCACCACCCATCAACCCCACCACCCAACAACCCACCACCCAACAACCCACCACCCAACAACCCCACCACCCAACAACCCCACCACCCATCAACCCCACCACCCAACAACCCACCACCCAACAACCTCACCACCCATCAACCCCACCACCCAACAACCCACCACCCAACAACCCACCACCCATCAACCCCACCACCCATCAACCCCACCACCCAACAACCCACCACCCAACAACCTCACCACCAACAACCCACCACCCAACAACCCACCACCCATCAACCTCACCACCCATCAACCCCACCACCCAACAACCCACCACCCAACAACCCACCACCCATCAACCCCACCACCCATCAACCCCACCACCCAACAACCCACCACCCAACAACCTCACCACCAACAACTCACCACCCAACAACCCACCACCCAACAACCTCACCACCAACAACTCACCACCAACAACTCACCACCAACAACCTCACCACCAACAACTCCACCACCCAACAACCCACCACCCAACAACCCACCACCAACAACCCCACCACCCAACAACCCACCACCCAACAACCCCAACACCAACAACCCCTCACCACCAACCTTACCACCCAACAACCCCACCACCAACAACCCCTCACCACCAACCTTACCACCCAACAACCCCACCACCAACAACCCATCACCACCAACCTTACCACCCAACAACCCCACCACCAACAACCCATCACCAACAACCTCACCACCAACAACCTCACCACCCAACAACCCACCACCCAACAACCTCACCACCCAACAACCCACCACCCACCACCCACCACCCACCACCAACAACCCACCACCAACAACCCACCACCCAACAACCCCACCACCCAACAACCCACCACCCAACAACCTCACCACCCAACAACCCACCACCCAACAACCCCACCACCCAACAACCTCACCACCCAACAACCCACCACCCAACAACCACCACCCAACAACCCCACCACCCAACAACCCACCATCCACCACCAACAACCTCACCACCCAACAACCTCACCACCCAACAACCCACCACCCAACAACCTCACCACCCAACAACCCACCACCCAACAACCTCACCACCCAACAACCTCACCACCCAACAACCTCACCACCCAACAACCTCACCACCCAACAACCCACCACCCAACAACCTCACCACCCAACAACCTCACCACCCAACAACCCACCACCCAACAACCTCACCACCCAACAACCTCACCACCCAACAACCCACCACCCAACAACCCACCACCCAACAACCTCACCACCCAACAACCTCACCACCCAACAACCCAACACCCAACAACCCCACCACCCAACAACCTCACCACCCAACAACCCACCACCCAACAACCCACCACCCAACAACCCCACCACCCAACAACCCACCACCCACCACCAACAACCTCACCACCCAACAACCTCACCACCCAACAACCCACCACCCAACAACCTCAATACCCAACAACCTCACCACCCAACAACCCACCACCCAACAACCTCACCACCCAACAACCTCACCACCCAACAACCACCCACCCAACAACCCCAACACCCAACAACCCCACCACCCAACAACCTCACCACCCAACAACCCCACCACCCAACAACCCCACCACCCAACAACCTCACCACCCAACAACCTCACCACCCAACAACCCCACCACCCAACAACCCACCACCCAACAACCCCACCACCCAACAACCCCACCACCCAACAACCTCACCACCCAACAACCCCACCACCCAACAACCCCACCACCCAACAACCTCACCACCCAACAACCCACCACCCAACAACCTCACCACCCAACAACCCACCACCCAACAACCCCACCACCCAACAACCCCACCACCCAACAACCTCACCACCCAACAACCCCACCACCCAACAACCCCACCACCCAACAACCCCACCACCCAACAACCCACCACCCAACAACCCACCACCCACCACCAACAACCTCACCACCCAACAACCTCACCACCCAACAACCCACCACCCAACAACCTCAATACCCAACAACCTCACCACCCAACAACCTCCCCACCCAACAACCCACCACCCAACAACCTCAATACCCAACAACCTCACCACCCAACAACCCACCACCCAACAACCCACCTCCCAACAACCTCAATACCCAACAACCTCACCACCCAACAACCCACCACCCAACAATCCCACCACCCAACAACCCACCACCCAACAACCCACCACCCAACAACCCACCACCCAACAACCTCACCACCCAACAACCCACCACCCAACAACCCACCACCCAACAACCCACCACCCACCACCAACAACCTCACCACCCAACAACCTCACCACCCAACAACCCACCACCCAACAACCTCAATACCCAACAACCTCACCACCCAACAACCCACCACCCAACAACCCACCACCCAACAACCTCAATACCCAACAACCGCACCACCCAACAACCCACCACCCAACAATCCCACCACCCAACAACCCCACCACCCAACAACCCACCACCCAACAACCCCACCACCCAACAACCCACCACCCAACAACCCACCACCCAACAACCCCACCACCCAACAACCCACCACCCAACAACCCACCACCCAACAACCCCACCACCCAACAACCCCACCACCAACAACCCACCACCCAACAACCCACCACCCAACAACCCCACCACCCAACAACCTCACCACCCAACAACCCCACCACCAACCTTACCACCCAACAACCCACCACCCAACAACCCCACCACCCAACAACCCACCACCCAACAACCCACCACCCAACAACCCCACCACCCAACAACCCACCACCCAACAACCCACCACCCAACAACCCCACCACCCAACAACCCACCACCCAACAACCCCACCACCCAACAACCCACCACCCAACAACCCACCACCCAACAACCCACCACCCAACAACCTCACCACCCAACAACCCCACCACCCAACAACCCACCACCCAACAACCTCACCACCCAACAACCCCACCACCCAACAACCCACCACCCAACAACCTCACCACCCAACAACCCACCACCCAACAACCCACCACCCAACAACCCACCACCCAACAACCCACCACCCAACAACCTCACCACCCAACAACCCCACCACCCAACAACCCCACCACCCAACAACCCCACCACCCAACAACCCACCACCCAACAACCCACCACCCAACAACCTCACCACCCAACAACCCACCACCCAACAACCCCACCACCCAACAACCCACCACCCAACAACCCACCACCCAACAACCCCACCACCCAACAACCTCACCACCCAACAACCCCACCACCCAACAACCCCACCACCCAACAACCTCACCACCCAACAACCCACCACCCAACAATCTCACCACCCAACAACCCACCACCCAACAACCTCACCACCCAACAACCCCACCACCCAACAACCCACCACCCAACAACCCACCACCCAACAACCCCACCACCCAACAACCCACCACCCACCAACCCACCACCCACCAACCCACCACCCAACAACCCCACCACGCAACAACCCACCACCCAACAACCGGGTGTTGTTGACAACATCGTAACTAAAGGAAGTGTAGCCCTATTATTGAAGGAAGCCACCTTAGTCAGCCAATCACAAAGAGCCTCACATTTCCTTCTGCAGGAGACGGACGTCACAATGACGGAGTCGGAGGCTTGATAAAAGCCTTCCTGATTGGCGGCTTCCTTGCCTGTCAGCCAATCAAAGCATCAGTAACAAGGCTGACAGTCAATCATAAGATGCGTAAGAACGCTGTTTGAGAACCAGCAGTGTCAATAGCACACAGCCAGACCGCGATAAGGAGGCCGCGATAAGGAGGCCGCGATAAGGAGACCACAATAAAAAGACCACAATAAATAGACCACATGTAGACATGTAGATTGACAGTCATTATACAATCTGACCCGGATAGAAAGGCGGGGCTAGAGAGCTATTGATCAACCCTATAAATACAACTAGGCACGTACACATACATCTACACAAACACTATGCACATATAAAAGTTAGACACACACACACACACACACACACACACACACACACACACACACACACACACACACACACACACACACACTCACACTGCTATAGACTGCTATACAAACTTGAGAGGCAGGCAGGAGTAAGCGGAAAGGCCCTAGCATGGGGGAGGAACTACCTAACAGGAAGGAGCCAGAAGTCGGACTGGCGAACAGTAACAAGTGGAGTACCTCAAGGATCGGTGCTGGGTCCAATCCTCTTTCTTATTTACGTAAATGATATGTTAACAGGAGTGGAATCCTACATGTCAATGTTTGCGGATGACGCAAAATTAATGAGAAGAGTTGTGACAGATGAGGATTGTAGGATCCTCCAAGAGGACCTGGACAGGTTGCAGAGATGGTCAGAGAAATGGCTACTGGAGTTCAACACGAATAAATGTAAAGTTATGGAAATGGGTTCAGGTGATAGGCGGCCAAAGAGGCGGTACACAATGAAGGGGAACAGCCTACCTGTAACGATTCGAGAAAGAGACCTGGGAGTGGACGTAACACCTAACCTAACTCCTGAGGCACATATAAATAGGATAACGACAGCAGCGTACTCTACACTGGCGAAAGTTAGAACGTCATTCAGAAACCTAAGTAAGGAGGCATTTAGGGCGCTTTACACTGCCTACGTGAGGCCAGTCTTGGAGTATGCCGCCTCATCATGGAGTCCCCATCTGAAGAAACATATAAGGAGACTGGAAAAGGTTCAGAAGTTTGCGACAAGGCTCGTCCCAGAGTCACGAAGGATGGGATATAAAGATCGCCTGAAAGAACTGAAACTTACGACACTAGAAAAAAGAAGTGAGAGAGGGGACATGACAGGAACATATAAAATATTCAGGGGAATTGACAAAGTGGAAATAGATGAAATGTTCACACGTAATAATAACAGAACGAGGGGACATGGGTGGAAACTGGAAACTCAGATCAGTCACAGAGATGTTAGGAAGTTTTCTTTTAGCGTGAGAGTAGTGGAAAATGGAATGCACTTCAGGAACAGGTTATGGAAGCAAACTCTATTCATAATTTTAAGACTAGATATGATAGGGAAATGGGACAGGAGTCATTGCTGTAAACAACCGATGGCTCGAAAGGCGGGATCCAAGAGTCAATGCTCGATCCTGCAAGTACAAATAGGTGAGTACACACACACACACACACACACATACACACACACACACACGCATACACACACACACACACACACACACACACACACACACACACACACATACACACACACACACACACACACACACACACACACACAACCGTTATTATTACTTAGTACCCAGATGAGCCACAGAGACGTTAGAAAGAATTTTTTCAGTGTCAGAGTAGTTAATAAATGGAATGCACTAAGAAGTGATGTGGTGGAGGCTGACTCCATACACAGTTTCAAATGTAGATATGATAGAGCCCAGTAGGCTCAGGAATCTGTACACCAGTTGATTGACAGTTGAGAGGCGGGACCAAAGAGCCAAAGCTCAACCCCCGCAAGCACAATTAGGTGAGTACAATTAGGTGAGCATTCACACACACACACACACACAGGAGTCAGGAGTTTTCTTCAGGAGTCAGAGAAGGAAAAAGACTTGGGGGTTGATATCACGCCAGACCTGTCTCCTGCAGCACATATCAAGCGGATAACATCAGCGGCATATGCCAGGCTGGCCAACATACGAACGGCATTCAGAAACTTGTGTAAAGAATCATTCAGAACTTTGTATACCACATATGTCAGGCCAATCCTGGAGTATGCAGCCCCAGCATGGAGTCCATATCTAGTCAAGGATAAGACTAAACTGGAAAAGGTTCAAAGGTTTGCCACCAGACTAGTACCCGAGCTGAGAGGTATGAGCTACGAGGAGAGACTACGGGAATTAAACCTCACTTCGCTGGAAGACAGAAGAGTTAGGGGGGACATGATCACCACATTCAAGATTCTGAAGGGGATTGATAGGGTAGATAAAGACAGTCTATTTAACACAAGGGGAACACGCACAAGGGGACACAGGTGGAAACTGAGTGCCCAAATGAGCCACAGAGATATTAGAAAGAACTTTTTTAGTGTCAGAGTGGTTGACAAATGGAATGCATTAGGGGGTGATGTGGTGGAGGCTGACTCCATACACAGTTTCAAGTGTAGATATGACAGAGCCCGATAGGCTCAGGAATCTGTACACCTGTTGATTGACGGTTGAGAGGCGGGACCAAAGAGCCAGAGCTCAACCCCCGCAAACACAACTAGGTGAGTACAACTAGGTGAGTACACACAAACACACACATCAATAGGGCGTAATATCAGCTAGAAATTTTATCAGATGTTGACAAACGCCAAAGGCCATTTATTGTCAAAGGGCGACACGGCGTCAGTACGAGAGTGATAACACCACAGCTGGTTAATGACTGCTGCCGGGTAGTCTCTTTGTCTGTAATGTTCTGATATGAGGGGGGACCTTCCCACATGGTCCCCTCCTCCCTCCCACATGGCCACCTCCACCCTCCCACATGCTCACCTCCTCCCTCCCACATGGCCACCTCCACCCTCCCACATGCTCACCTCCTCCCTCCCACATGCTCACCTCCTCCCTCCCACATGGCCACCTCCACCCTCCCACATGCTCACCTCCACCCTCCCACATGGCCACCTCCTCCCTCCCACATGCTCACCTCCTCCCTCCCACATGGCCACCTCCACCCTCCCACATGCTCACCTCCACCCTCCCACATGGTCCCCTCCTCCCTCCCACATGGCCACCTCCACCCTCCCACATGCTCACCTCCTCCCTCCCACATGGCCACCTCCACCCTCCCACATGCTCACCTCCACCCTCCCACATGGTCCCCTCCTCCCTCCCACATGGCCACCTCCACCCTCCCACATGCTCACCTCCACCCTCCCACATGCTCACCTCCACCCTCCCACATGACCATTCCCATAATACTCTCGTCCCTCCCCAAAATCCCGGGAGAAACATCAGTACGACACCATCAGCTGAGTTAGTGCCGCTCTCCATGGTGTGTGTGTGTGTGTGTGTGAGAGAGAGAGAGAGAGAGAGAGAGAGAGAGAGAGAGAGAGAGAGAGAGAGAGAGAGAGAGAGAGAGAGAGAGAGAGACAGAGAGGAGAGAGAGAGAGAGAGAGAGAGAGAGAGAGAGAGACAGAGAGAGACAGAGAGAGAGAGAGAGAGAGAGAGAGAGAGAGAGAGAGAGAGAGAGAGAGAGAGAGAGAGAGAGAGAGAGAGAGACAGAGAGGAGAGAGAGAGAGAGAGAGAGAGAGAGAGAGAGACAGAGAGAGACAGAGAGAGAGAGAGAGAGAGAGAGAGAGAGAGAGAGAGAGAGAGAGAGAGAGAGAGAGAGAGAGAGAGAGAGAGAGAGAGAGAGAGAGAGAGAGAGAGAGGGGGGGGGGGGCGGACGTGTGTAGTCTCAGATACTTGGTTGCGCAAGTTAGACTTCATGTCAAACTTCTCGCCCAATAACCTTCAGTCAATATATATATATATATATATATATATATATATATATATATATATATATATATATATATATATGTCGTACCTAGTAGCCAGAACGCACTTCTCAGCCTACTATGCAAGGCCCGATTTGCCTAATAAGCCAAGTTTTCCTGAATTAACATATTTTCTCTAATTTTTTTCTTATGAAATGATAAAGCTACCCATTTCATTATGTATGAGGTCAATTGTTTTTTATTGGAGTTAAAATTAACGTAGATATATGACCGAACCTAACCAACCCTACCTAACCTAACCTAACCTATCTTTACAGGTTAGGTTAGGTTAGGTAGCCGAAAAAGTTAGGTTAGGTTAGGTTAGGTAGGTTAGGTAGTCGAAAAACAAATAATTCATGAAAACTTGGCTTATTAGGCAAATTGGGCCTTGCATAGTAGGCTGAGAAGTGCGTTCTGGCTACTAGGTACGACATATATATATATATATATATATATATATATATATATATATATATATATATATATATATATATATATATATATATATATATATATATATATATGTGTGTGTGTGTGTATATCACGAAAATAAACACGTGATTAAGAATGTGACAATGTCAGACCACGGAGGAAAAATGAAACAGGAAATTTCCTTAAGTACTTTCGTATATTAAATACATCTTCAGAAGGTCATTTTACAGATCGAGTGATGGGTATAAATAGGCAGGAGAGAGTGGTGAAGTAAGGTGAGGTACAATACTTGGACAACGCAGACGGCCCATTGGCCCATCAGATGCACCCAATTGGCCCATCCGATGTAGCCCAATGGCCCATCTGATACAGCAGACATACAAGCATAATATATAGGTAATTATAACATAAAGAAGTAAATATATACAATAAATTAGTGAGACAAATGTTTTTCAATGATTCTACTTAAATCGCCCTTTAGCTGATCTATTAGAAATGGATCTAAGTTATATAGACCACTGCTAATATTCAAATTACTTTCTTTGGTGATCTGTATCAAAGCAGATTCAATTATGTTTCTGTTATAGGTGCTTTTACAATTTGTTATTGAAGACGCACTCTCCCAATCAATTTGGTGAGCTTTTTCTGACAAATGCACAAACAAAGCATTAGACAATTGGCCATGTCTTACAGAGTATTTATGTTGCGATATTCTACATTTTAAATCTTTAGATGTTTGCCCGACATAGAACTTATTACATTCCTTACAAGGTATTTTATAAATGACGCAATTATCACTACGAGGGCTGTTCCTTACTAATAGCTTACCAACAGTGTTTTCGTATATTAATATACGAAAGTACTTAAGGAAATTTCATTTTTCCTCCGTGGTCTGACATTGTCATATATATATATATATATATATATATATATATATATATATATATATATATATATATATATATATATATATATATATATATATATATATATATATATGGAGGGAAGGTAAACAGGGGTCGTGTGGGACTACACGTGTGCATCCACATTGGTTGATACCTATCTACCTTACAGCACAGTTGAGGGAGGCGGGGCGGCCACCTTCAGGGAGACCCAGAAAACTAACAAGTACAGGGACCTAGAATGTTGTTACAGGTTCGTGCCAATAGGCTCTGAGACTCTGGGCGCCTGGGGTAAATGTGCACTTAAGTTCCTGAAGGAGCTGGGCGAGGAACTCATTGGGAAGACTAGAGACCCAAGAGCGGCCAGTTTCATGTTCCAGCGCCTCAGTGTCGCTGTTCAGAGGGGAAACGCGTGCTGTATCTTGGGTACGCACCCGACCCTCGAGGAGCTAGACGAGGTCTTCGAACACTGATTGTTATATTGTTATATAAGTGTGTGTTTTCTGTAAACTGTAGCATTGCAATAACATCAAATAAAAAAAATAATAATAGGGGTGGCAGGAGAGGAAAAGATTAAAGTATTCAGTGAGACTCCACAAGGTCTTCTCTGAACACTTTATTTTCTTCTTCGAGGATGTGGGTCCCTTTAATTAAACCAGTGGTGGCACCCCTAAATATTATATATATATATATATATATATATATATATATATATATATATATATATATATATATATATATATATATATATATATATGTCGTACCTAGTAGCCAGAACTCACTTCTCAGCCTATTATGCAAGGCCCGATTTGCCTAATAAGCCAAGTTTTCATGAATTAATTGTTTTTCGACTACCTAACCTAACCTAACCTACCTTTTTGGGCTACCTAACCTATAAAGATAGGTTAGGTTAGGTTAGGTAGGGTTGGTTAGGTTCGGTCATATATCTACGTTAATTTTAACTCCAATAAAAAAAAATATACCTCATACATAATGAAATGGGTAGCTTTATCATTTCATAAGAAAAAAATTAGAAAAAATATATTAATTCAGGAAAACTTGGCTTATTAGGCAAATCGGGCCTTGCATAGTAGGCCAAAAAGTGAGTTCTGGCTGCTAGGTACGACATATATATATATATATATATATATATATATATATATATATATATATATATATATATATATATATATATATTGAATCCGCGTCTGGATTTTTCTTTTATTTATTTATTCACTAGTTCATTAGAATTTGGAATTCTTTACATTATCTCTAATCCTTACTCAAGTATTTTGCATGCCCTGATCATGTCTCACATATCACTTCTCTTCCAGTTACGCCAGGTTTAATTTCATAATATTTGCTTGTAACTCAGGGTTCTCAGTTCTCACACCAATCTGTTAAAATACCTATGGACTCGTCAAGGATTTACACAACACTTACGAAACCTCTACATCTTTCCTCAACCATGGAGGCTTTGTTTACATTTATCAGTGTTTACGAGCTTGACACCGTTTAAACTCCAGGTTATTGACCAATCTTGCATATGTGGCTGATGTTATACGGTTTAGGTGTGTCCCAGAACATTAAATCAAAATGACATCTTATTCTAAATGATACCTTGTGTCTTTGGCTATGCTTGTTACCTTGCATTTGATGCAGTTGACTTCAAGCAGCCACTTGTCAGAATATTCTTTGAAGTTTGTACAGAAATTATTATACGTTGATGAAGTCACGTTTATTGTTTAACTTGATCGAGAGAGAGGAAGAACAGTGTAGATGGCGAACACTGATAACTGTGGGAGGACCTTGTGGAGCACCTGTGTGCTCCATGGCTCGCCCCTCACTGTGGGGCTCTGGTCTACTGCTTATAGGTACTCCCTCAGGTGATTTCCTCAGGTACTCCCTTAGGTACTCCCTCAGGTACTCCCTCAGGTACTCCCTCAGGTACTCTTTTTAGGTACTTAAGCATTACATAAAAGAGTACCTAAGAATACTCCTTAAGATACTACCGAAGATAGTTATTTAGGTACTCTGAATGGTAGTCATTTAGGTACCCTAAAGATACTCATTTAGATACTGCCAAAGGTACTCACTCATGAAGTACCAAATAGCTAGGATACCAGGCCTTAGAGCTAACGACCAATCCTCGTAGTTAGAGATAGTTGAGCCCAGCCCACGACCTCCCCCCCCTAGCCCCCCCTACCCTCCCCCCCACACACACCCTATCCCCCCCCCTACCCCCTCCCCCCCCCACACACCCTCTCCCCCCCACAAACGATACATACCCACCAAGGTTAAACAAGCAAAACACCGCCGTAACTGGTTTGCTAACAATATTCTGGAGGCATCTTGGCGATTACGGTGTAATTAGTGGTCTCAATGGCGGTAGGGGTGAGGAGTAAGGGGTAGGGGGGGCATGAGGGGGGGGGGAAGGGGGAAGAAGGAGAGGCAAGAAAGGGAGGGTGAGGGGGGAGTATGGGAGAGAGAGGGGGGGGGGGTGGTCATTGAGCAAGGAGCCTGTTATAGATCATTACTGCATCTCCGCCCCCCCCCACGACCCTAACAACCTGTCCTCACACCTAATAGGTCGCATTATTTACGGAATCGACCTATCGGCCTCGATAGTACTTGCTCGTGAGTTGGTGATAAGTTAAAACAGTTGCAAGTTGTTTTGTTTAGTGTGTTGCAAGTCTGGAGACCCGGGAGCAGCCGGGGCCAGGTACACAGAGACGCCCACACTCTGTAGCTGAGCATAGTTTGGTCTTGAATGGTGTCCACGACTATGGTAAACTCTCTGATTGGTCAGTTGGCCTGCGTCGCAGTCTTGATAACCCTTTAGAGGTTGATAGGTCTTGATAACCCTTCAGAGGTTGGTAGGTCTTGATAACCCTCCAGAGGTTGGTAGGTCTTGATAACCCTCCAGAGGTTGGTAGGTCTTGATAACCCTTCAGAGGTTGGTAGGTCTTGATAACCCCTCCAGAGGTTGATAGGTCTTGATAACCCTCCAGAGGTTGGTAGGTCTTGATAACCCTTCAGAGGTTGATAGGTCTTGATAACCCCTCCAGAGGTTGATAGGTCTTGATAACCCTCCAGAGGTTGGTAGGTCTTGATAACCCTCCAGAGGTTGATAGGTCTTGATAACCCTCCAGAGGTTGGTAGGTCTTGATAACCCTCCAGAGGTTGGTAGGTCTTGATAACCCTCCAGAGGTTGGTAGGTCTTGATAACCCTCCAGAGGTTGATAGGTCTTGATAACCCTCCAGAGGTTGGTAGGTCTTGATAACCCTCCAGAGGTTGGTAGGTCTTGATAACCCTCCAGAGGTTGATAGGTCTTGATAACCCTTCAGAGGTTGATAGGTCTTGATAACCCTCCAGAGGTTGGTAGGTCTTGATAACCCTTCAAAGGCTGATTGGTCTTGATAATCCTCCAGAGGTTGATAGGTCTTGATAACCCTCCAGAGGTTGGTAGGTCTTCATAACCCTCCAGAGGTTGGTAGGTCTTGATAACCCTTCAGAGGTTGATAGGTCTTGATAACCCTCCAGAGGTTGGTAGGTCTTGATAACTTTCCAGAGGTTGGTAGGTCTTGATAACCCTTCAGAGGTTGATAGGTCTTGATAACCCTCCAGAGGTTGGTAGGTCTTGATAACCCTCCAGAGGTTGGTAGGTCTTGATAACCCACCAGAGGTTGATAGGCCTTGATAACCCTCCAGAGGTTGATAGACCTCAATAACGCACCAGAGGTTGATAGGCCTCAATAACGCACCAGAGGTTGATAGGTCTTGATAACCCTCCAGAGGTTGGTAGGTCTTGATAACCCTTCAGAGGTTGATAGGTCTTGATAACCCTCCAGAGGTTGGTAGGTCTTGGTAACCCTCCAGAGGTTGATAGGTCTTGATAACCCACCAGAGGTTGATAGGCCTTGATAACCCTCCAGAGGTTGATAGACCTCAATAACGCACCAGAGGTTGATAGGCCTCAATAACGCACCAGAGGTTGATAGACCTCAATAACGCACCAGAGGTTGATAGACCTCAATAACCCCCCAGAGGTTGATAGACCATAATAACCCACCAGAGGTTGATAGACCTCAATAACCCTCCAGAGGTTGATAGACCTCAATAACCCACCAGAGGTTGATAGGCCTCAATAACCCCCCAAAGGTTGATAGACCTTAATAACCCACCAGAGGTTGATAGACCTCAATAACCCACCAGAGGTTGATAGACCTTAATAACCCCCCAGAGGTTGACCAACCCGCACACTGCTCCTCGTAACATCAACTGACCCAGGCTGGTACTGAAGAGGTCGACTGGACATCAACATCACCGTGTTATTGAGTCCACTAAAACACCGTAATTGTAACGTTGTGGGTCACATGTGGTGCAACAGGTGGGCCGCCGCCCCCCATGACCTTCCCTGGGAGGGGGGGCAGGAAGGTCACCAGGGACGGTGACACCTTCACGGTCTGCCAGGGACGGTGACACCTTCACTGTCTGCCAGGGACGGTGACACCTTCACGGTCTGCCAGGGACGGTGTCACCTTCACAGTCTGCCAGGGACGGTGACACCTTCACAGTCTGCCAGGGACGGTGACACCTTCACAGTCTGCCAGGGACGGTGACACCTTCACTGTCTGCCAGGGACGGTGACACCTTCACAGTCTGCCAGGGAAGGTGTCACCTTCACAGTCTGCCAGGGACGGTGACACCTTCACTGTCTGCCAGGGACGGTGACACCTTCACTGTCCGCCAGGGACGGTGTCACCTTCACAGTCTGCCAGGGACGGTGACACCTTCACAGTCTGCCAGGGACGGTGACACCTTCACAGTCTGCCAGGGACGGTGACACCTTCACAGTCTGCCAGGGACGGTGACACCTTCACAGTCTGCCAGGGACGGTGACACCTTCACAGTCTGCCAGGGACGGTGACACCTTCACTGTCCGCCAGGGAAGGTGACACCTTCACAGTCTGCCAGGGACGGTGACACCTTCACTGTCCGCCAGGGACGGTGACACCTTCACAGTCTGCCAGGGACGGTGACACCTTCACAGTCTGCCAGGGACGGTGACACCTTCACTGTCTGCCAGGGACGGTGACACCTTCACAGTCTGCCAGGGACGGTGACACCTTCACTGTCTGCCAGGGACGGTGACACCTTCACAGTCTGCCAGGGACGGTGACACCTTCACAGTCTGCCAGGGACGGTGTCACCTTCACCCAGTACTATAGAAGCCAACACAATTAGCCATAAGTTCTTCTTTTCTATATTCCAGTCAAAATACAAGTACGATAAAATTCGAACAGAGAATGGGAACAGCAGGTGAACTGCCTCGTTCCCTTGAGTGTGGAGCAGTGAAGACAGTGAACACTCCCCCCCCCACAGCCACCTCCTGTAATTTACACAAACTATAAACAAGTTTTGTAATTAATTACAAAACAGAGTCGAAGTTTTAATTGCTGCGATGTAATTTTTTTCTTCTGGCGATAATATTTTCAGACACAGTCCCACCCCTGTACAGTCCCACCCTTGTACAGTCCCACCCCTGTACAGCACCCACCCCTGTACAGCACCACCCCTGTACAGTCCCACCCCTGTACAGCACCACCCCTGTACAGTCCCACCCCTGTACAGCACCACCCCTGTACAGCACCACCCCTGTACAGCACCACCCCTGTACAGTCCCACCCCTGTACAGCAACTACCCCTGTACAGCACCACCCCTGTACAGCAACTACCCCTGTACAGCACACCCCTGTACAGCAACTACCCCTGTACAGCACCACCCCTGTACAGCACCACCCCTGTACAGCACCACCCCTGTACAGCAACTACCCTTGTACAGCACACCCCTGTACAGCAACTACCCCTGTACAGCACCACCCCTGTACAGCACCACCCCTGCACAGCACCACCCCTGTACAGTCCCACCCCTGTACAGCACCACCCCTGTACAGCACCACCCCTGTACAGCAACTACCCCTGTACAACACCACCCCTGTACAGCAACTACCCCTGTACAGCACCACCCCTGTACAGCAACTACCCCTGTACAGCACACCCCTGTACAGCACCACCCCTGTACAGCAACTACCCCTGTACAGCACCACCCCTGTACAGCACCACCCCTGTACAGTCCCAGCCCTGTACAGCACCACCCCTGTACAGCAACTACCCCTGTACAACACCACCCCTGAACAGCAACTACCCCTGTACAACACCACGCCTGTACAGCAACTACCCCTGTACAGCACCACCCCTGTACAGCACCACCCCCCTGTACAGCACCACCCCCCTGTACAGCACCACCCCCCTGTACAGCACCACCCCCCTGTACAGCACCACCCCCCTGTACAGCACCACCCCCCTGTACAGCACCACCCCCCTGTACAGCACCACCCCCCTGTACAGCACCACCCCCCTGTACAGCACCACCCCTGTACAACAGGGATGGTGCTGTACCATCACCCAGGTACAGGGATACAGGGTGTGTGTGTGCACGTGTGTGCGTGTTACGGTATCGACACCGTTGTCGGAGTGGGGAGTGGCGAATTCGGCGCCATCTACAGATCTGCACTCCAACTACCAGGTATTGGGTGCGATGCGGACAACGCCATCTGTTGACGGTGGCGTGGCGTTGGTGAAAAGCTCCTGTTTGATACCTCAGTTAAAAGGTGATGACCTCTGGTGGGTGGTGTAATGATATCAACGCTATCTAGGTTGTGAAAGCATTTACAATTTCAATTCCCCGGTGGAAGGGTGTTATCCTACGTCCACAAGGCTCCTGTCTAGCTAATGACGTCTTATGTTCACAGAGGTGACGTAAGGAGGTGATTGCGATAAGGAGGGCATACCTCTTGGGCAGTCCTGAACTCTTGACTTGGTCCTGTGAGAGGACAAAGTGGCCGCCGTCGGTAGTAGCAGTGTGTTAGCTGCTGGTTTGTGCAGTGTTGTATGGACCGACGTACCCGGGATTGGTCAGGAAGAGTTACGCGACGACAGTAGTGCGTCTGATGAGAAGTGCTGCTAGCGAGCTGCTAGAGACTTCTGCCAGGGTGTTAGCTACCTCTGTATGTGGTTACTTGAGACCCCTGTCAGCTTGTGGCTGAGGCCCTCTGCCAGTGTGAATCAGGAGAGCGAATGTTGGGTGTTGGAACACCGTGACTCTACGGGGTGTGGACTGGCCCATGTTGAGGAAGGTGAAATCACCGGTGATTACCATTAACTGTGGACGACGTGTACCTGGACGTAGTGGACTTGCTGGGATTTGACGAACACTGCGGATCTATTGAGTGTCCTGAGTGAAAGCAACACAGTGTAAATATGTGTAGTAATACTTAGAGATATAATATATATATTGGTGAAGGTGTAATTGTGTATTGTTATCCACCCTCCTTTATTCTTTACTTGCCACAGCCAGTTCTTGAAAACTTATCATCAACTTGGGGTAGGATCAAGAAGAACTTATAGGACACGTTAATAGAAAGAACCCGGTTACTGGCCCAAGCTGGCCGTGATAGTGTGTGTGTGTGTGTGTGTGTGTGTGTGTGTGTGTGTGTGTGTGTGTGTGTGTGTGTGTGTGTGTGTGTGTAAATCACTAAGAAAGTAAGACGTGAAAAATAATGTGAAAACGAATAACCCCGAAAGAAGGTGAAACAAGAATGCATATGTAATACATACATGCATACATACACATATTAGTTGGGACACCCTGTACGAGGCTGGACCCGGGGGGGGGGTGAAGCCTCCACCACGGGGATCACCACCGACCCGCTTACAACGGTCCCTCCTCTATAATTATGATTCATTTTACATTCTGGCATAAAGGAAAAGGAATATTAGAGACTCGGCCAACCACCTTCTGATGATTTCGTAGGGGTTACTATAGATGATCGTCCCTTTAATACGCGCAATGGGTCGACCCCGATCTACCCATGTTGGTCACGTACCCTACATTGATCACTGTGCAAAGATGGTTGAGGCTAGCCCCTTGAGTCTGGCCTCCAACCATGGACAGAGAGGCATTCTCTCTCTTATATAAATGTGTATATATATACACTAATCACACGACGGGTCACTTGACTGTTATCAGGACATTAAAATACACATGGCTGCACTATTAGCAGTGATAACGGCACGTTATAGAATGTTGTGTGTCCACGAGGCCAACCTATCCCCTCACCCCCGGCCGTTGAGAGCGGGCTAGGCACTCCCCACCCCACCCACAATGTGCTAGGATGTAACCCATCTCACGTCCGTCCAGAGCATGGTAGGAGCCCCCGCCCGCCCTCACCCACTCCTCATGTGGGTGAGGGCGGCGGCGTCATCCATCACAGCCAACCGTCACAGGAGTTAGTACTTACGTATAATAGCCATCGTTGGGCACCGTCCAGGTCTGTGTGCCAGGGAGGGAGCCGGAGGAGGGGAAGGAGGGCTTCGGGTGCGGCCGGTCCTGGTACTCCTTCTGACAGTCCTCGGGGGAGGGTCCGTCGTGCCCGGTGGCCCCGCACGTCGTCACCATCACTGCAACACACCAAGCACCTTCCTCAGGTAAGGCACAGCTCAACACACACTCAATATAGTCACTAACGCTTCAAACAGCGTTAGTATGTGTTCTTAAAGAGGTAAACAACAGCTTCATTACCAAAACCAGAGATAAAGACCAGCCAGCATTAACCAGTAAGAACATCCACACTCACAGTTACCTTAATCAAGAGTTTTCAACATACAATATATATCTCATTCACTCGGGCACTAGGAGACTCTAGCCCCCGACTCCCTGGGTGGGAGGCAGAAGCTCTTCTGTCGTAGGGTAATTCGAGTCTCCTAGTGCCCAGGTTAATTAAATGTTTATTTCAAGAATAGTGTGATTGACAATTGATACATTACTACGCTTGGGCAGCAAGCGTTCCTTTAAGCATATTTTGATAAATATATATATTTTTTTGAGATATATACAAGAGTTGTTACAGTCTTGTACAGCCACTAGTACGCGTAGCGTTTCGGGCAGGTCCCTGGAATACGATCCCCTGCCGCGAAGAATCGTTGTTACAACCAAGTACACATTTTACTGTTGAGTTAAACAGAGGCTACAGTTAAGGATTTGTGCCCAGTAAATCCTTCCCGGCCAGGATACGAACCCATGACAAAGCGCTCGCGGAAGGCCAGGCGAGTGTCTTACCACTGCACCACGGAGACTGGTAATATGACCACATTGCTGACGCTGGTGATCTCACAGTATATGCTTCCTATGCAACTAACTATTTTCTTACTGTCGGCATTAACAAGAGCAAATTAGTTAACAAAATTCATAGTAAAGAAAGTAGTAATTATTGAAGGATTTTTTTCAACAGCGTTTTGTTTTACTCTGGAACATCTTCAGGTAAACAATGAATACACGAAGTGCAATTTTTGGGTTAAATATACATGTGGAAAAGTGAGGTTGTGTCGGGCGAGGTGATGGGATGTAGAAACATAGACACTCGACGTCAAGTTAAAGAATAGGGAAATAATGAGTAAGGAAGCTACAGAAACATTGGGTAAAGCGGTTGGCGAGGGGAACTGGTCGCCAGAGATGGCGTCGTTAACGGGTGGTGATTGGCGAGGTCTGGGTCTAAGCGTAGGCAAGGTAGCCAACTCCTTATTCTCTCTATATATTGAGGTTGGGTCGTTCTTCTCTCATGAGGGAAACTTACAGAATTTGCAGTCTTCGTTGGTCAGGGGTGGATGCCTGGATGGTTGTATTGTCTACTAGCATGTTCCTAGTAAGTGTTGTACATAATTAAACTAATCCATGTCTACATTGCTAAACTAATCCATGTGTATATTGCTAAACTAACCCATGTTTACATAATTAATCCATCTGTATGTATTAACAAATTTATACATACGTAACCAACGTACTTTATGTATACTAATACTGTGTGTAAGTAAACTAATATATATATATATATATATATATATATATATATATATATATATATATATATATATATATATATATATATATATGTCGTACCTAATAGCCAGAACGCACTTCTGAGCCTACTATGAAAGGCCCGATTTGCCTAATAAGCCAAGTTTTCCTGAATTAATATTTTTTCTCTATTTTTTTTCTTATGAAATGATAAAGCTACCCATTTCATTATGTATGAGGTCAATTTTTTTTATTGGAGTTAAAATTAACGTAGATATATGACCGAACCTAACCAACCCTACCTAACCTAACCTAACCTATCTTTATAGGTTAGGTTAGGTTAGGTAGCAGAAAAAGTTAGGTTAGGTTAGGTTAGGTAGGTTAGGTAGTCGAAAAACAATTAATTCATGAAAACTTGGCTTATTAGGCAAATCGGGCCTTGCATAGTAGGCTCAGAAGTGCGTTCTGGCTATTAGGTACGACATTATATATATATATATATATATATATATATATATATATATATATATATATATATATATATATATATATATATATATATATATATATATATATATATGTCGTACCTAGTAGCCAGAACTCACTTCTCAGCCTACTATGCATGGCCCGATTTGCCTAATAAGCCAAGTTTTCATGAATTAATTGTTTTTCGACTACCGAACCTACCTAACCTAACCTAACCTAACTTTTTCGGCTACATAACCCAACCTAACCTATAGAGATAGGTTAGGTTAGGTTAGGTAGGGTTGGTTAGGTTCGGTCATATATCTACGTTAATTTTAACTCCAATGAAAAAAAATTGACCTCATACATAATGAAATGGGTAGCTTTATCATTTCATAAGAAAAAATTTAGAGAAAATATATTAATTCAGGAAAACTTGGCTTATTAGGCAAATCGGGCCATGCATAGTAGGCTGAGAAGTGAGTTCTGGCTACTAGGTACGACATATATATATATATATATATATATATATATATATATATATATATATATATATATATATATATATATATATATATATATATATATATATATATATTATTATTAAATATGACCGAAAAAGTAAGATTAACAATTCTAACACGAATTTTCTCAATCTTTCGTACACTTCTTTTCACTGTTGGAGGTAAATCAAAAATCAATTCTCCAAAATTCATTTTTATTTCTAGTCTGACGCGACACGAGCGCGTTTCGTAAAACTTATTACATTTTCAAAGACTTTAGTTCACAAATACACAACTGAATAGAACTTACGCATCTCCGATTTGATATCTACATTTGAGTGAGGTGGAAGGGGTGATGTGGAATTAACACAAGACAGAACAAGATGTGGCATTAATAGGGTATTAATTTCATCAACACAAGACAGAACAAGAGTATTAATAAAAATATACTAATATTAAAGCGCACGACCCAGCAGCAAGGAATCAAGCCTTCACGATAAAATATCGCCAGGATCTGATTCGTGATCAGATATACAAGGCAGAGAATGAAATCAAAGACAACAAAACGCAACTACTTCATGCTACAAACGAGTGGAGAAATAGCAACATCGACGATAGTATCCGTACCCGCATTGAACAACACCTCGACATCCTCACAGACCGACATCACCTCAGCACTGAAACAAGGATTATCAAGAAACTAACAACATTATATGGAGGACCTATGGCAATTCCACGACCAAGAGATGGCTTCCTGAACCTTGCAGGAATTAACCTCACTGAGGACCAAGTCACTCTCCTAAATCTGGGCATAAACTGTCATGTTATGTCCAGACCGAGTGAGATGGCCCGGAAAGTAGAGTTGGAAATTCTGTTGGACGACATATTCGACCTCGAGACACAAAAGAAGGTCACTACCAAAGATACCTTACAAGCAGAACTTATTGCAGAAGGAGGAAAGAATCGAGGCAATTACAGAAGCACCATACTGTCCCCCGAGCTTAAAGCGGCAGCTAAAAGCCTTCGTGAGAACAAGGAGATAGTTGTCAGGAGAGGTGACAACTCGCCAATATATGTCATTCTTAAAAAAGACGAATATCTGGCGAAAATGAACATCATACTCTCTGACCAAACTAAGTTCCAAAGGGTAACGAAGGACACTACAGCCGAATTAAAAGCAAAGGTCAACAAACTGATCGAAACTGTGAACGCCAAGAAATCCGGACTCCACCTGCCAAAGATCATTGGGGAATATAAACCTGGATATGCGTATGGAAATGTCAAGACACACAAGCCTGGAAACCCACTTCGGCCAATCATTAGCCAGATACCCACACCCACGTACAGACTGGCGAAGCGACTCAACGGCCTGCTGACTCCTTATGTTCCTTGCGCCTTCAGCCTGAAGTCTCCAAAGGAATTTGTTGACTTACTGCGGGGCACACGGGCCACAGGGATAAGAGCCTCGTTGGACGTAGAATCGCTGTTTACCAACGTACCTGTGGACGAGACAATCGGAATGATAGCCGACAGAGTGTATCGTGATCCAGCCTGTACTCCTCTTGACATACCAGAAAATATTCTGAGGAAACTACTCCAAGCTTGTACTAAAGAGGCACCCTTCTTGAGCCCGGATGGGCACATGTATAAGCAAGTAGATGGGGTCGCCATGGGTTCTCCCCTAGGTGTCTTGTTTGCAAACTTCTACATGGGTACCATCGAGCAAAAAGTCTTAGTCGACATGAACTTGAAACCGGCCATATACTGCAGGTATGTTGACGACATTTTTACACAGGTACCTGATGTCAGACATCTGCAGGAGCTGAAGGAGGCATTTGAGCAGAGTTCCGTGCTGCGTTTCACTTACGAGATGGAAAAGGATGGGAAGCTGCCCTTTCTAGATGTAACAGTCATGGAAAAGGGCGGAGGTTTCCACACTGCAGTCTACACTAAGGAAACAAACATAGGAATGTGCCTAAATGCCAACAGCGACTGCCCAGACAGGTACAAGAGGAGTGTTGTTAACGCATATGTCGACCGTGCTCTCAGCCACAGCTCAGAATGGAAGCAAGTCGACGAAGAACTCTGTAGGGTAAGGCAGGTCCTAGTCAATAACGGCTTCTCCAATGGTTTCGTCGAAGACATCATAAGAAGGAAAGTGAAAAGCCATGCAACCTCTGAAAAGACAACTAACACAACACCTATACCCCCTATTAGACTATTTTACAGGAACTTCTTTTCCACAGCTCATAAAACGGAGGAAAGGGTCCTGAAAGATATTGTTAATAGAAACGTTATCCCTACAGACAAAAATCAGAGGATACAACTGACGATTTACTATAAAACCAGAAAAACGGCCAGCCTACTCATGAGAAACTCTCCAGACACAAAACAGAACGCTTTAAAAGAGACTAACGTCGTCTATGCCTTCAAATGCCCACTTGGGGACTGTAAGCTCCAAAAAACCCAGTATATAGGCAAGACAACAACATCTCTTTCTAGGCGTTTAACGATGCATAAGCAACAGAGCTCCATTAAGGAACATATAATCTCTTCCCACAACCAAACCATCGCCAGAGAAATCCTAGTAAACAACACAGAAATCATCGATAGATACAGCGATAGCAGGCGGCTTGACGTTTGCGAGGCACTACACATCAAGAAGTCAACACCAGCAATCAACAGCCAATTATTGCACAACTATATTCTACCCACCTCAAGACTCCGCTCCAATATAGAAGCATCAAGAAATATGGACCAATAGGCTTTCTACAAACACTTCTATTCAATATCCATTGTTTCGTGTTCTGTCTTGTGTTGATGAAATTAATACCCTATTAATACTCTTGTTCTGTCTTGTGTTGATGAAATTAATACCCTATTAATGCCACATCTTGTTCTGTCTTGTGTTAATGCCACATCACCCCTTCCACCTCACTCAAATGTAGATATCAAATCGGAGATGCGTAAGTTCTATTCAGTTGTGTATTTGTGAACTAAAGTCTTTGAAAATGTAATAAGTTTTACGAAACGCGCTCGTGTCGCGTCAGACTAGAAATAAAAATGAATTTTGGAGAATTGATTTTTGATTTACCTCCAACAGTGAAAAGAAGTGTACGAAAGATTGAGAAAATTCGTGTTAGAATTATTAATCTTACTTTTTCGGTCATATTTAATAATATATGTCTACAGGAAAGACTGCTACCAAAATATACTAATATATATATATATATATATATATATATATATATATATATATATATATATATATATATATATATATATATATATATATATATATATATATATATAACTAAGCTAATCTAATGTGTACACCAAAAAAACCATACATGTACACCAAACACCATACATGTACACCTAAAAGAGCTATCCTTGTGAATGAAGTCGTTATCATACGTGTACAGCCTACACCCCAACACCACATTCCGCCCACTGTTTTACATTTATACATTTCAATCGTCGGGCCGCGCATACAACACCAAAAATACATTACTAATACACAACAGCAATATTCACAGGAAGTTTTTTGCATTCAAGCCCATGCAAGGCCAGCCCCTTGGATTGGTTGGTAGGGCGTCGGCCTCGCTTCTTGCATGGTCGGCGTTGGATCACCAATGGTCCAAGTGACTGGACCATTGGTGGCCGATCACCAGGACCCAGATTCACGAAGTAGTTACGCAGGTACTTTTGAACCTGTCCATCTTTTCTCAATCTTTGACGGCTTTGTTTACAATTATTAAACAGTTTATGAGCTCCGAAGCACCAGGAGGCTGTTTATAACAATAACAACAGTTGATTGGCAAGTTTTCATGCTTGTAAACTGTTTAATAAATGTAACCAAAGCCGTCAAAGATTGAGGAAAGATGTACACGTTCGTAAGTACTTGCGTAACTGCTTCGTGACTCCGGGTACAGATCCTGTCACAATTATCTCGTGAATGTATAAACATTTCACTTCAACAATTAAAAACTACTCCATTGGACTTCATTTTAATTATTTAAACAAATACAGCTGACGCATGCTAACAGATATGAACAAAACTGGACATGTCAGTTTTCTCTCGATATGCGTAACCTGGAATGAATAAACCCAAACAACCCTCCTAACGTAACCAGGCCTATGCATAGAAAACGTAAATATTACGTTTTCTATGCATATTATTATGTAAATAATACTTTTAATTAACAAGTGAGCAGGTCTCCAAGGTAAAATGTCTATAAATCATATTGACATATTAATGTGTGTGTACATACAAGAGTTTATGTGTGTGTGTGTGTGTGTGTGTGTGTGTGTGTGTGTGTGTGTGTGTGTGTGTGTGTGTGTGTGTGTGTGTGTGTAATTACTTAAGTGTAGTTACAGGATGAGAGCTACGCTCGTGGTGTCCCGTCTTCCCAGCACTCTTTGTCATATAACGCTTTGAAACTACTGACGGTCTTGGCCTCCACCACCTTCTCACCTAACTTGTTCCAACCGTCTACCACTCTGTTTGCGAAAGTGAATTTTCTTATATTTCTTCGTCACCTGTGTTTAGCTAGTTTAAATCTATGACCTCTTGTTCTTAAAGTTCCAGGTCTCAGGAAATCTTCCCTATCGATTTTATCAATTCCTGTTACTATTTTGTATGTAGTGATCATATCACCTCTTTTTCTTCTCTGTGTGTGTGTATGTGTGTGTGTGTGTATGCGCGCGCATGTGTATGTCACGCGACGAAAAGCCTTCGAAGGCGATATGCCGTTGTAAGACATAAAAGTTGCCAGTGGCGCCCATGATGGAGAGTGAGGTGGAAGCCCTCAGCCTCCTCACCAAGACTGCTCGGATATTTTCATTCTGGTAACCGGAGAGCGAGAAGAAATAAGTGTTTGTAAATTACCACATAAATGGAAGACCTTCCTGGAGTTAGTGTGTTGGGTTTTGTCAAGGTTTTTAATTTTTATCTCACACAAATCAACTTGATCGTTCTAGTGTTCAATTACGGACCGACTGAGCTAACTTTTAATTGAATGCGCTTTTGTTTCAACTTGCCTGCTCTTTTGATCCTATTTGAAAGACATTTTATTTGCAATTTTTTGCAACTTAAAATTTTATTTAAATTTGAGAGTATTAAAGATGAAGCAACGTTGCCACTCGACCAGAGATGACATAGACGTCACAGCTACAAGTGTATGGATGATTGCTGGGGTTGACAAGGTGTGTGGTACACTACACCCTGGTACTGTGGCCTGGGGCGGTGGGGGAGTGTGGTGGGGGTCGTGGTGAGTGGTGGGGGAGGTGGGAGGGTGTTGTGGGGGTCGTGATGTGTTGTGGGGGAGGTGGGAGGGTGTTGTGGGGGTCGTGGTGTGTTGTGGGGGTCGTGATGAGTGGTGAGGGTCGTGGTGTGTTGTGAGGGGTCGTGGTGTGTTGTGGAGGTCGTGGTGTGTGGAGGGGGTCGTGGTGTGTTGTGAGGGGTCGTGGTGTGTGGAGGGGGTCGTGGTGTGTGGAGGGGGTCGTAGTGAGTTGTGAGGAGTCGTGGTGTGTTGTGGGGGTCGTGGTGTGTGGAGGGGGTCGTGGAGTGTTGTGGGGGTCGTAGTGTGTTGTGAGGGGTCGTGGTGTGTGGAGGGGGTCGTGGAGTGTTGTGGGGGTCGTGGTGTGTTGTGGGGGTCGTGATGAGTGGTGAGGGTCGTAGTGTGTTGTGAGGGGTCGTGGTGTGTTGTGAGGGTCGTGGTGTGTTGTGAGGGGTCGTGGTGTGTGGAGGGGGTCGGGGTGTGTGGAGGGGGTCGTAGTGAGTTGTGAGGGGTCGTGGTGTGTTGTGGGGGTCGTGGTGTGTGGAGGGGGTCGTGGAGTGTTGTGGGGGTCGTAGTGTGTTGTGAGGGGTCGTGGTGTGTGGAGGGGGTCGTGGAGTGTTGTGGGGGTCGCGGTGAGTGGTGAGGGTCGTGGTGTGTTGTGGGGGTCGTGGTGTGTGGTGGGGGTCGTGGTGTGTGGAGGGGGTCGTAGTGTGTTGTGAGGGGTCGTGGTGTGTTGTGGGGGTCGTCGTGTGTGGAGGGGGTCGTAGTGTGTTGTGAGGGGTCGTGGTGTGTTGTGGGGGTCGTGGTGTGTGGAGGGGGTCGTGGAGTGTTGTGGGGGTCGTAGTGTGTTGTGAGGGGTCGCGGTGAGTGGTGAGGGTCGTGGTGTGTTGTGGGGGTCGTGGTGTGTTGTGGTGTGTTGTGGGGGTCGTGGTGTGTTGTGGGGGTCGCGGTGAGTGGTGAGGGTCGTGGTGTGTTGTGGGGGTCGTGGTGTGTTGTGGGGGTCGTGGTGTGTGGTGGGGGTCGTGGTGTGTTGTGGGGTCGTGGTGTGTTGTGGGGGTCGTGGTGTGTTGTGGGGGTCGTGGTGTGTTGTGGGGGTCGTGGTGTGTGGTGGGGGTCGCGGTGAGTGGTGAGGGTCGTGGTGTGTTGTGGGGGTCGTGGTGTGTTGTGGGGGTCGTGGTGTGTTGTGGGGGTCGTGGTGTGTTGTGAGGGTCGTGGTGTGTTGTGGGGGTCGTGGTGTGTGGTGGGGGTCGTGGTGTGTAGGGGGGGTTGTGGTGTGTGGAGGGGGTCGTGGTGTGTTGTGGGGGTCGTGGTGTGTTGTGGGGGTCGTGGTGTGTTGTGGGGGTCGTGGTGTGTGGTGGGGGTCGTGGTGTGTTGTGGGGGTCGTGGTGTGTTGTGGGGGTCGTGGTGTGTTGTGGGGGTCGTGGTGAGTAGTGTGGGTCGTGGTGAGTGGTGAGGGTCGTGGTGTGTTGTGGGGGTCGTGGTGTGTTGTGGGGGTCGTGGTGAGGGTCGTAGTGTGTGGTGGGGGTCGTGGTGTGTGGTGGGGGTCGTGGTGAGGGTCGTGGTGTGTTGTGGGGGTCGTGGTGTGTTGTGGGGGTCGTGGTGTGTTGTGGGGGTCGTGGTGAGGGTCGTGGTGTGTGGTGGGGGTCGTGGTGTGTAAAAGGGGTCCTGATGAGTGGTGGGGGTCATGGTGTGTTGTGAGGGTCGTGGTGTGTGGAGGGGGTCGTGGTGTGGGGTGGGGGTCGTGGTGAGTGGAGGGGGTCGTGGTGTGTTGTGAGGGTCGTGGTGTGTGGAGGGGGTGTGGTGGGGGTCGTGGTGTGTGGAGGGGGTCGTGGTGTGTTGTGAGGGTCGTGGTGTGTGGTGAGGGTCGTGGTGTGTTGTGAGGGTCGTGGTGTGTGGTGAGGGTCGTGGTGTGTTGTGAGGGTCGTGGTGTGTGGTGAGGGTCGTGGTGTGTGGAGGGGGTCGTGGTGTGTTGTGAGGATCGTGGTGTGTGGTGGGGGTCGTGGTGTGTTGTGAGGGTCGTGGTGTGTGGTGGGGGTCGTGGTGTGTGGTGGGGGTCGTGGTGTGTGGAGGGGGTCGTGGTGTGTTGTGAGGGTCGTGGTGTGTGGTGGGGGTCGTGGTGTGTGGAGGGGGTCGTGGTGTGTGGTGGGGGTCGTGGTGTGTGGTGGGGGTCGTGGTGTGTGGTGGGGGTCGTGGTGTGTGGTGGGGGTCGTGGTGTGTGGTGGGGGTCGTGGTGTGTGGTGGGGGTCGTGGTGTGTGGTGGGGGTCGTGGTGTGTGGAGGGGGTCGTGGTGTGTGGTGGGGGTCGTGGTGTGTTGTGAGGGTCGTGGTGTGTGGTGGGGGTCGTGGTGTGTGGAGGGGGTCGTGGTGTGTGGGGGGGGGGTCGTCCCCCCACTGCGTGTTGACGACCTCCCGCCTCAGAGACACTGTGCCACAACACTTTCTATACATGTACAGAACTCTGAGGAAAACAACCAGCTTTCTATACACATGTCCGGGAGTGAGTGAGCAGCTGCCAGGCCCCGTGACAGTTGTCAGGCCCCGTGACAGTTGTCAGGCCCCGTGACAGTTGTCAGGCCCCGTGACAGTTGCCAGGCCCCGTGACAGTTGTCAGGCCCCGTGACAGTTGCCAGGCCCCGTGACAGTTGTCAGGCCCCGTGACAGTTGTCAGGCCCCGTGACAGTTGTCAGGCCCCGTGACAGTTGTCAGGCCCCGTGACAGTTGTCAGGCCCCGTGACAGTTGTCAGGCCCCGTGACAGTTGCCAGGCCCCGTGACAGTTGTCAGGCCCCGTGACAGTTGTCAGGCCCCGTGACAGTTGCTAGGCCCCGTGACAGTTGTCAGGCCCCGTGACAGTTGTCAGGCCCCGTGACAGTTGTCAGGCCCCGTGACAGTTGCTAGGCCCCGTGACAGTTGCCAGGCCCCGTGACAGTTGTCAGGCCCCGTGACAGTTGTCAGGCCCCGTGACAGTTGTCAGGCCCCGTGACAGTTGTCAGGCCCCGTGACAGTTGCCAGGCCCCGTGACAGTTGCCAGGCCCCGTGACAGTTGCCAGGCCCCGTGACAGTTGTCAGGCCCCGTGACAGTTGTCAGGCCCCGTGACAGTTGTCAGGCCCCGTGACAGTTGTCAGGCCCCGTGACAGTTGTCAGGCCCCGTGACAGTTGCCAGGCCCCGTGACAGTTGCCAGGCCCCGTGACAGTTGTCAGGCCCCGTGACAGTTGTCAGGCCCCGTGACAGTTGTCAGGCCCCGTGACAGTTGCCAGGCCCCGTGACAGTTGCCAGGCCCCGTGACAGTTGTCAGGCCCCGTGACAGTTGCCAGGCCCCGTGACAGTTGCCAGGCCCCGTGACAGTTGTCAGGCCCCGTGACAGTTGTCAGGCCCCGTGACAGTTGTCAGGCCCCGTGACAGTTGTCAGGCCCCGTGACAGTTGCCAGGCCCCGTGACAGTTGCCAGGCCCCGTGACAGTTGTCAGGCCCCGTGACAGTTGTCAGGCCCCGTGACAGTTGTCAGGCCCAGTGACAGTTGTCAGGCCCCGTGATAGTTGCCAGGCCCCGTGACAGTTGCCAGGCCCCGTGACAGTTGTCAGGCCCCGTGACAGTTGTCAGGCCCCGTGACAGTTGTCAGGCCCCGTGACAGTTGCCAGGCCCCGTGACAGCTGTCAGGCCCCGTGACAGTTGTCAGGCCCCGTGACAGTTGTCAGGTCCCGTGACAGTTGCCAGGCTCAGTGACTGTTGCCAGGCCCCGTGACAGTTGCCAGGCCTCGTGACAGTTGTCAGGCCCCGTGACAGTTGCCAGGCCTCGTGACAGTTGTCAGGCCCCGTGACAGTTGTCAGGCCCCGTGACAGTTGTCAGGCTCAGTGACTCTTGCCAGGCCCCGTGACAGTTGTCAGGCCCCGTGACAGTTGTCAGGCTCAGTGACACTTGCCAGGCCCCGTGACAGTTGCCAGGCCCCGTGACAGTTGCCAGGCCCCGTGACAGTTGCCAGGCCCCGTGACAGTTGCCAGGCCCCGTGACAGTTGCCAGGCTCAGTGACTCTTGCCAGGCCCCGTGACAGTTGTCAGGCCCCGTGACAGTTGTCAGGCTCAGTGACTCTTGCCAGGCCCCGTGACAGTTGCCAGGCCCCGTGACAGCTGCCAGGCTCAGTGACTCTTGCCAGGCCCCGTGACAGTTGTCAGGCCCCGTGACAGTTGTCAGGCCCCGTGACAGTTGTCAGGCCCCGTGACAGTTGCCAGGCCCCGTGACAGTTGCCAGGCTCAGTGACTCTTGCCAGGCCCCGTGACAGCTGTCAGGCCCCGTGACAGTTGTCAGGCCCCGTGACAGTTGTCAGGCCCCGTAACAGCTGTCAGGCCCCGTGACAGTTGTCAGGCCCCGTAACAGTTGTCAGGCCCCGTGACAGTTGTCAGGCCCCGTGACAGTTGTCAGGCCCCGTGACAGCTGTCAGGCCCCGTGACAGTTGTCAGGCCCCGTGACAGTTGTCAGGCCCCGTGACAGTTGTCAGGCCCCGTGACAGTTGTCAGGCCCCGTGACAGTTGTCAGGCCCTGTGACAGTTGTCAGGCCCCGTGACAGTTGCCAGGCCCCGTGACAGTTGCCAGGCCCCGTGACAGTTGCCAGGCCCCGTGACAGTTGCCAGGCCCCGTGACAGCTGCCAGGCTCAGTGACAGTTGTCAGGCCCCGTGACAGTTGTCAGGCCCTGTGACAGTTGTCAGGCCCCGTGACAGTTGTCAGGCCCCGTGACAGTTGCCAGGCCCCGTGACAGCTGCCAGGCTCAGTGACAGTTGTCAGGCCCCGTGACAGTTGTCAGGCCCCGTGACAGTTGTCATGTGGGAACCGACCTGTGAGATTTATATTTATTTGATTTATATGAATTTATATTTACGTTAATTTATATACTTCGATAGCAATTTGTATAATGTTAAGTGGACTGTATTTCTGCAATAATCTCTTAATCTCACAAATCGATCCTCTACACATTAGGGGGGTTTATATTAATTAAATATATATGCAGCCAATCAAACTACAGTAATAGACTACATACATTGAAGAGGTTCCTTATCTTATTTGTACAGCAGGCCTTAGTCCACCAGGTATAACCAGGATGTAGACACCACATTTTTCCTCTTTGAGGTAGCTTCCATCACCCTGGTAACTGATGCACAAAGCATATGCTTCCTCGTCTTGACCTGTCAAAAGGGCACTAGCTGTAAAGCCAGATACCTATATATGACAAGCTATATCAGAGAAAACACTGTACATGGAACCTTAAAGACCTGGCTTAATTACCTTTAGCTTGAGGCTACCACGTGCTCTAACTGGGGCACCCTATATAATGACATTAATGGCCACAAATGAAAGATACATGGGTTTCGGAAAGAACACTTAACTTGAATTTGTTGACAGCGTGTGATAATGGTACACCTTTGGTTTCCATAACACTTCGTCCAAGTAAAATTAACAGGAGCCGTATTTGCTCCCGTGTGCCTCTGGTCTAGTATAAACAATGGCTGCCCTCCCTCACCCTGACGCCTAGCTTACATTGTCCAGATGTCAATAAGTGATAGAAGGGTCACATTTACTCTACTTTAATACTGATAATTAAGTTAATTTATATGAGATGTTTTTATAATGGTAAAGTCCAAAGACTAATGTATTTAAGAATAATTCCCAGCAGAATAGCTGGTGAATTTATAATGGTATGTGGTGATGATATCCCGTTTTCTTTAGACGGTAATTCCACTACAAGTTACGTTTTCTATGGGTAACTTGTTTATACAATACAGCTATTATCTGTATGATTATTACATGGTGTCGGATTTTCCGACATGTCAGGCCCCGTGACAGCTGTCAGGCCATGTGACAGTTGTCAGGCCCCGTGACAGTTGTCAGGCCCCGTGACAGTTGTCAGGCCCCGTGACAGTTGTCAGGCCCCGTGACAGTTGTCAGGCCCCGTGACAGTTGCCAGGCCCCGTGACAGTTGCCAGGCCCCGTGACAGTTGTCAGGCCCCGTGACAGTTGTCAGGCCCCGTGACAGTTGTCAGGCCCCGTGACAGTTGTCAGGCCCCGTGACAGTTGCCAGGCCCCGTGACAGCTGTCAGGCCCCGTGACAGCTGAATGGTGACAATAACATCCGGGTTTTCGAAAACCTGCCAATATGTGCCTGGATAAATATCATTAAAGCTTCTCCCTGGCGTCACAACACCTGAGGTCCCTGAGTGGCTGCCTCCGTCCTCACAACCCCTGCTCTCACGGCCTCCACAACCTCCACCCCCACACCCACAACCTCCACCCCCACACCCACAACCTCCACACCCACAACCAGCTATACTGCACCCCGGATAACATCTACTATCACAGATGGCTCCCCCCTCTCAACATCTCTCCCAACTTCCCCACACCTCCCCTCAACCTCCCACATCTCCCCACAACTCCCTCAACCTCCCCACATCTCCCCACACCACCCCATCTTGCCCATAACTCCGTCATATCCTACCGTGACCCAGCATCACATCACTTTAGCCAATATTTCACATAAAGTTCACTCCATTTTTGAGGCAAAAGAATGCTTTCCATCATGTTCCTCAGTGCAGGTCATTAAAGCCGTCTTTTGACTGTGTAGACGGTGGCTATCGACCTTCCTGCCAAGTTTATCGTGTTTTTGTTGCAAACAAGAAAGGTTTCTCCTGTGCCTTTGTTCTCGCGAAGTCAAATGTCCTTGTTCTTGTTAGTCCGTCATATTGTGGAGCCTTGGCAGGCAGGGTTGAGCACAGGAGAGAGAGAGAGAGAGAGAGAGAGAGAGAGAGAGAGAGAGAGAGAGAGAGAGAGAGAGAGAGAGAGAGAGAGAGAGAGAGAGAGAGAGAGAGAGAGAGAGAGAGAGAGAGAGAGAGAGAGAGAGAGAGAGAGGTTCAGCCTCTTAACTTGGTGACAAGTGATAAAGTGATGTATGTATATTACATTACAATGACTGCAAATTAAAAGACTTCTGTAATGGATACAAACATATATATTTAAATCCGTATTTAAACATGAAAGTATGTTTTATTGTGTGTGGGGAAAGTACCTTTATTACTGGTCGATCATTAATCACCACTGCCAATCACTATAACATCAACATCCCCATCAGTCATGTCTAAATAATCCTCAATAAATCCCTAAATAACGGAGATAATCCCTCCTCTGTAAGGGACAGATTTGATTCGACCCAAAATTTTCCAGTTCAGGGATAATTACCAATGTCCGGAGTGGGAAAAGCCGGATACCTGAGCATCCGGTTAAGGTTACGAGACGTCAAGACAGAGAAACGGACCAATCAGTAAGGACAGGGTCCGCCGGGACAGTAAACCGAACCAATCAGCAAGAAGATTGGGGTAAAAGCAGGAACACTGGTAATGAAGGACTGTGCCTGCTATTCCTTGGGCCAAAGGAGACATGTTATAAGCTACCCTCGTCTTCCCTGTGGGCCCTCCTCGTACCCCCCCCCTCTCCACTGTGGGCCCTCCGAGTACCCCCCCCCCTGTGGGCCCTCCGAGAACCCCCCCCCTGTGGGCCCTCCGAGAACCCCCCCCCCCCCTGTGGGCCCTCCTCGTACCCCCCCCCTGTGGGCCCTCCTCGTACCCCCCCCTGTGGGCCCTCCTCGTACCCCTCCCCCCTCTCCACTGTGGGCCCTCCTCGTACCCCCCCCTGTGGGCCCTCCGAGTACCCCCTCCCCTGTGGGCCCTCCGAGCACCCCCCACCCTGTGGGCACAGTGTGGGTACTGTGCCTGAGGCGCCTGATTGCCTAAACCACAGAGACCCAAACTCTACCCCCCCCCCCATGGAAGAGGGAATATAGGAAGATGATCAGGGTACACAAGTCAACTTGGGGGCAACAAGGTAACCTTAGTCACAGTGTCCTAGCACTGGATTCATCAACCATTTACACAACCACTTGCGAAACCTGTACATCTTTCCTCAATCGTGGCGGCTTTGTTTACATTTACTGAAGAGTTGATGAGGTGTGAAGGAGTAGCTGGCACACGTGCGTGCGTGTATAACTGTACTTCCAGCTACTGACCTTCCTCAGGAGTTGGGTGGTGACCACCGGCCAGGTCGGACGCTCCTGCGGTCTCTCTCCGCTCCTGGCTAGTGTTTACGTTGGACGATTGCTGGTTGACCTGCCTGGTGGTGGTGGTGGCTCAAGTTCAAGTATGTTTATTGAGACAAGAAAAAATAAATCTCAAAGGGATAGAGTAGCTTAGGCTATTTCCCCCCCTTGGTGGTGGTTTGCCACTGATAGGGTGGCCTGGATTTGTTATGGGGACTTCTCGGCCTCCGGTGAAGAGAACATTGTCAGCTGGTCTGGCATTTATGGTGCCGGTGGACCATCCGTTGGTTGGTGTCGCCCTGGTGGACGTGCTCCATGTGCAGCTGTCGGACCTGGTGTACGTCCAGCTGCTTCAGGCCAACCGTGCTGTGGTCAAGTTCCACCTCCAGGCTGCCTTTCAGGCGTTTCTCGGGCGGTGTGAGTATTTACCCTCTCCCTGATACTGCTGGTTCTGTTAGGGTGGTGAATCTTAGTGTCACCTTGACGTCTGTGACGGTGCATGGTGCCCCCTTCGAATTTCAGGAAGATCTTTTAACCTCTGTTTTGAACGGTTTGGGACAGTGTTAAGTATTCGTTAGAACAAGGTCGTTGCCGGGCTCTGTGTTGGTATGCTTGACGGCTCCCGCACCCTGACGATGTCGGTGAAGTGTAGTGTACCGTCGTCGATGTCCGTGTTGAGTTACACACTCCGCTGCTTGTACCGGGGTCAACCGCGCACCTGTTATCGGTGTGGTCACGAGGGTCATCTGGCTGCGGCGTGCGACGTGGGAGTAACTGGTCGGGTGCATGTTCTTCGTGCGGAGGATTTTCCGCCCCTGTTGCGTTCGGACGGTTCTGAGGACGGTGTGGGTGCTGTGCCTGAGGCGCCTGATTGCCTGTCTGCTGCTCCGCCTGTTGAGGCGAGTTCTACGGCCTGCGCGACACGTCTGGTGACTGCAGTGGTCTCTGGAGTTGTTGAGCCGGTGTGTGTGTGTGTCGGGCCGTCGCCTACGCTGCGTGTCATGAACTGTGTGGGTGTGACCTGTGTGGGTGTGACCTGTGTGGATGCGGTGTGATGGTGGTCGTGCCTGCGGAGGGGCCTGGTAGGAGTGGTGTGGTGCGGCCTGTCTCGAAGCGATCGCGGCGGGCTCGGAGTGTGTCACCCCTTCGTGGTGTGCCTTGGGAGGAGGTGGGGGAGTATGGTGCTCCGGAGTCCCTCGCCATCGGTGGCGAGGCTGTGAGGGCCTCTAAGTTGCTGCCTGTGCCCACTCCCCCCCTTCCCCTCCTGCTGATGGATCCCCGCGGTGGGGGGGTTGCCCCCTAGTGATCAGGACCTCGTCATGGTGCTGAAGAAGGATGTGCGCCGGAGGGCCTCGGCTCCTGCTTCCCCTGCGGTTCCCCCTCCTTCGTTGCCCCGGTCTGGGGGAGCCGAGTCCAGACTGCCGAGGTCGTGACCCGTGAGGGTCTCGTGTTTGGCTTGTCTTGGGATGCCCGGGTGCTTCCGGTCCCGTAGCGCTCTTCCACTATCTGGGTGCCGCGGGTGAAGGAGTTTATTTATGGGGTGCCGGATAAGATGCCTCCACCGACGGCGCTGCCAGGGCGTCCTCTCCCCACATACTGCTGTGGGAGGCGTACTGCTGGCGCTTTCCCATGCGGGAGTTCCCTGGTAAATATTAGTCGACGTCATGGACACTCCGTGCCGCCCTCCGGTGAGGCACGTCTCCCTCTCCAGTCCACCTCTGGTGTCGCCGCCGCTCCTCTGTCTACGGCTCCTAACGACTTTTGACCCTCATCAATGTCCACATACGCGAGTCTCCTTACGTCTGTCCTGGTGCAGTCATCGGGAGGATACGACCTTCGTGCCTACTGCTCCTACTATCAAGAAGAAGAAGAGGTCTGAAGCACTATGAATTTGTTTATAACAATAATAACCTTGGGTTGTGAAGTTCTCAAGCTCGTGAACCGTTTAATAAATGTAAACAAAGCCGCCATGACTGTTGAAAGATGTACAGGTTTCGTAAATGGTTGATGACTCCTGGCCCCGGGAAGGAACCAGAGGCCAGGTTCGTAACACACAGGTACAACGACTGGTTATAGCGGACACAGAGAGCCGGGGCCGGGGCCAGCCGGCCACAGTCGCCGCACCACAAGGAACACAACGGCCCGGAAACTAACGAATCTGTTGTAATGAAATGTCGGAGATTTCTTATAAAAGACATTTTCCGCTCTGCTGAGAACACATTGATGGGGAGGGAGGGAAGGAGGGAGAGAGAGAGAGAGAGAGAAAAACAATAGAAGAGAGTGTAGGTGGGTGAGCCATCACTACACAGGGGGCCACCACCAGGAGTGCAGGTGGGTGAGCCACCACCACACAGAGCCCCACACACCCCCACTACCCCCCACTACCACCACCACTCATCAACCACACCAACAGCCACACTCATCCACCAGTATTACACAACTTTAACCGACAATTCATTATTTTATGAACCGTTTTAGATGAAAGCCACAATGACGCTCTCTCTCTCTCTCTCTCGATGGCGGGGAGGGACATGATGACACGTTATAAACTCCGCCTTCCTTTTATACTACATTATACCATTTATTTTCATTATCATCATCATATTAATGCTTTTTGTCTTCCTAAGCTTGATGTTGTACTCACCTAGTTGTGCTTGCGGGGGTTGAGCTCTGGCTCTTTGGTCCCGCCTCTCAAACTGTCAATCACCTGTGTAAGGAGTTTGTGAACGATTCCTTGAAGACCAGCTGCTGTTATTTCTTACGGGGAAGTGAAGGTGAAGATCTGGAGGGTTGTTTAGCCTATCTCCAAGAGATATCTATTTACTCCCAGGTGAACAGAGTCATCAGGTGTAAAGGAGCCCCCTTTCTCCTACCCCCCAGAGCAGTGTTTTTTTTCTGTAACCTTCCCAGGTGTCACTATTAAAAATAAAGCAGACAAATATTACACATATTCATTACTTACTAATCTATACATCTCCTTATTTTATTCTCCTTATTTATTTATTTTTATTACTTCTGAAAATGAAATAATAACATTACTGTGACGTTAGGCTTGGCTTCGTAATATAGTATTACATTTAGTAAGGAAAATTACAGCTGGTATCGAGGAGTTAGCGTTCTCTACACTATTTTAAAGGTTACAGAGTACTTAATTTAAGCTGACTTAATTAACCTAAGCCTGTTTAATTAACCCAAACTTAATTAAGTCTAACTCGACCAAACCTAAACTTACACAAATTTTAACTAAACTTGTTATGGGTTTAAATTTTTTAACACAACATTTAACTTTAAACAAATGGATTCAGGAGATTCCTGGGTAAATACTGGTTACAAAACAGGGTGGTTGATCTATGGAACAAATTACCGGGTTCCATAGTAGCCGTGGGGCCGATGGAGTGTTTCAAGCGAAGGTTAGACATATATATGAATGAGTTTGGGTGGATATAAATAGCAGCTTCCTAGTATAGACCAATAGGGACTGCCTCATATGGACCAATAGGAGCTGCCTCATATGGACCAATAGGAGCTGCCTCATATGAACCCATAGGAGCTGCCTCATATGGACCAATAGGAGCTGCCTCATATGGACCAATAGGAGCTGCCTCATATGGACCAATAGGAGCTGCCTCATATGAACCCATAGGAGCTGCCTCATATGGACCAATAGGAGCTGCCTTATATGGATCAATAGGAGCTGCCTCATATGGACCAATAGGAGCTGCCTCATATGGACCAATAGGAGCTGCCTCATATGGACCAATAGGAGCTGCCTCATATGAACCCATAGGAGCTGCCTCATATGGACCAATAGGAGCTGCCTTATATGGATCAATAGGAGCTGCCTCATATGGACCAATAGGAGCTGCCTCATATGGGCCAATAGGAGCTGCCTCATATGGACCAATAGGAGCTGCCTCATATGGACCAATAGGAGCTGCCTCATATGGGCCAATAGGAGCTGCCTCATATGGACCAATAGGAGCTGCCTCATATGGACCAATAGGAGCTGCTTCATATGGACCAATAGGAGCTGCCTCATATGGACCAATAGGAGCTGCCTCATATGGACCAATAGGAGCTGCCTCATATGGACCAATAAGTCCCATGGAATTTCCTTTATCCTCATGTTTTTATCAACTGCATTTTAGAATTCTAACTTTTTTATAGAATTCTATAGAATTTTAAATAAATTTTATAGAATTTTATAGACTTCTAATTCCTTTTACAAAAATATATTTACCAAACACATACCAATATTAAATATTATATATGCCACTGTTAAAAATGGCCCCCTTTGGATTAATGGTTAATACTAAGGGGCTTTAATCTGTATTAACCCGTCGCCTTTTTTTTTTTACGGATTGATCGATAACGTCTAAATTGCGACGTATTAGGTGAGGGTTGTAACGAGATCAGCTCAGTTAAGGGAGCCTGGATAAGCGGATCACCGTCGCCATAATTAAGAGGTTGCCATCTGAGACGCTCGTTAAGGAGCTACCGGATATAAGCAAGCAGGGGAAGTGTATGGTGACCCTCTCAGACTCAGGGAAAGTGTATGGTGACCCTCTCAGACTCAGGGGAAGTGTATGGTAACCCTCTCAGACTCAGGGGAAGTGTATGGTAACCCTCTCAGACTCATGGGAAGTGTATGGTGACCCTCTCAGACTCAGGGGAACTGTATGGTGACCCTCTCAGACTCAGGGGAAATGTATGGTGACCCTCTCAGACTCAGGGGAAGTGTATGGTGCCCCTCTCAGACTCAGGGGAAGTGTATGGTAACCCTCTCAGACTCAGGGGAAGTGTATGGTGACCCTCTCAGACTCAGGGGAAGTGTATGGTGACCCTCTCAGACTCATGGGAAGTGTATGGTGACCCTCTCAGACTCAGGGGAAGTGTATGGTGACCCTCTCAGACTCATGGGAAGTGTATGGTGACCCTCTCAGACTCACGGGAACAGTATGGTGCCCCTCTCAGACTCATGGGAAGTGTATGGTGACCCTCTCAGACTCAGGGGAAGTGTATGGTGACCCTCTCAGACTCATGGGAAGTGTATGGTGACCCTCTCAGACTCACGGGAACAGTATGGTGACCCTCTCAGACTCAGGGGAAGTGTATGGTGACCCTCTCAGACTCATGGGAAGTGTATGGTGACCCTCTCAGACTCATGGGAAGTGTATGGTGACCCTCTCAGACTCATGGGAAGTGTATGGTGACCCTCTCAGACTCATGGGAAGTGTATGGTGACCCTCTCAGACTCATGGGAAGTGTATGGTGACCCTCTCAGACTCACGGGAACAGTATGGTGACCCTCTCAGACTCATGGGAAGTGTATGGTGACCCTCTCAGACTCATGGGAAGTGTATGGTGACCCTCTCAGACTCATGGGAAGTGTATGGTGACCCTCTCAGACTCATGGGAAGTGTATGGTGACCCTCTCAGACTCATGGGAAGTGTATGGTGACCCTCTCAGACTCATGGGAAGTGTATGGTGACCCTCTCAGACTCACGGGAACAGTATGGTGACCCTCTCAGACTCATGGGAAGTGTATGGTGACCCTCTCAGACTCATGGGAAGTGTATGGTGACCCTCTCAGTCTCATGGGAAGTGTATGGTGACCCTCTCAGACTCAGGGGAAGTGTATGGTGACCCTCTCAGACTCAGGGGAAGTGTATGGTAACCCTCTCAGACTCAGGGGAAGTGTATGGTAACCCTCTCAGACTCACGGGAAGTGTATGGTGGCCCTCTCAGACTCATGGGAAGTGTATGGTGACCCTCTCAGACTCATGGGAAGTGTATGGTGACCCTCTCAGACTCATGGGAAGTGTATGGTGGCCCTCTCAGACTCATGGGAAGTGTATGGTGGCCCTCTCAGACTCATGGGAAGTGTATGGTGCCCCTCTCAGACTCATGGGAAGTGTATGGTAACCCTCTCAGACTCATGGGAAGTGTATGGTGGTGGGAGCTGAGGACAAGCTCGTGGCTTGAAATTGAAGAACGTGTTAAGGAGGAGGCTTAGCCTTCTCCTTAACCCTTAAGGGGGTTCCAAGGTGGCTGGGAAATGTGGTAGAATGGAAAAGCCAGGCGGCTTTGAGATCAAGCTGGTGGCTTGTTCCTGAAGAACAGGCAAGGGGGGGAAAGCCAGGAAAAAGCTGAAAGAAGCGTATAAGTGTTCACGTGAAGCGAGAAATAAATCTGTTCAGTAGAAGTTCTACCTGACATTTGTTCTCCGCTATAACATGTTGGGAGTAAGTCTCAGTGGCTTAGTCAGTAAGGAGTCAGCTGTGAGGCGTGTGCCTTTATCTCAGTAAAAACAATCATTCATTTTAACAGGTATTGCAAACTCAAGTCAAAATGTTTCCAGCACAAAGTTCAGCGCCCCCGAACCTTGCGCTTATTTTGAGCGAGCGTCTCAGATTACCTTCTTAAGAACCTCTCGCCAAGAATAGCACAGTGACGGAGTGGAGACAATTGTCCAGTGTCACCAGGAGTTAATATATAACTAATAACATAACATAACACTGTCTTCGGATGTTATGAAAGAACACCACTTAAGAGGTAACAAGAAACATGTTTCATATTAGGTCATTCCCAAGGGGGGGGGGTGAAGCCCAGGGGGGGGGGTGAAGACCAGAAAGGGGGGATGAGACCCAGAAGGGGGGGTGAAGAGGGGGGGGGCGGCGAAGGAGGGGGGGGTGAAGGGAGGGGGGCGACCGGGGACGGGTCTCACAAACTCCAGCTCATCACAGGCGACTGATAAATATAGTTGAAAATCAAGAATATTTTCAGCTATTTGACATCTGTTCTTCTTGCGAAAAATCTATTAAAGTGGAATATTTGTTCATGTAATGAATGAACATTATGCCTCGGCGTTCTTCACTGTTCTTGGTGCAAAGTTATTATTGAGAGAGAGAGAGAACGTTCTTGTGGGAACGTTCATTATGCGAAGAAAAGTTTTCAAAGTTTATGTGACCAAGATCTGACGCACCCTGGGGGGTGGAGGGGGAGTCTTGCCCCAACACCTGCACCCTGGGGGGGGAGTCTTGCCCCAACACCTGCACCCTGGGGGGGGGGGGTCTTGCCCCAACACCTGCACCCTGGGGGGGGGGAGTCTTGCCCCAACACCTGCACCCTTGGGGGGGGGAGTCTTGCCCAAACACCTGCACCCTGGGGGGGAGTCTTACCCAAACACCTGCACCCTGAGGGGGGAGTGGGGAGTCTTGCCCCAACACCTGCACCCTGGCGGGGGAAGTCTTGCCCCAACACCTGCACCCTGGGGGGGGGAGTCTTGCCCCAACACCTGCACCCTGGGGGGTGAGTCTTGCCCAAACACCTGCACCCTTGGAAGGAGTCTTGCCCAAGCACCTGCACCCTGGGGGGGAGTCTTGCCCAAACACCTGCACCCTGGGGGGGGGGAGTCTTGCTCCAACACCTGCACCCTGGGGGGGGGGGAGTCTTGCCCCAACACCTGCATCCTGGGAGGAGGAGTCTTGCCCCAACACCTGCACCCTGGGGGGGAGAGTCTTGCCCCAACACCTGCACCCTGGGGGGGTGGGGAGTCTTGCCCAAACACCTGCACCCTGGGGGGGGAGTCTTGCCCCAACACCTGCACCCTGGGGGGGAGTGATGCCCCAACACCTGCACCCTGGGGGGGGGAGTGTTGCCACAACACCTGCACCCTGGGGAGGGGGAGTCTTGCCCAAACACCTGCACCCTGAGGGGGGGGAGTCTTGCCCCAACACCTGCACCCTGGGGGGGGGAGTCTTGCCCCAACACCTGCACCCTGGAGGGGGAGTCTTGCCCCAACACCTGCACCCTGGGGGGGAGTCTTGCCCAAACACCTGCACCCTGGGGGGGGAGTCTTGCCCCAACACCTGCACCCTGGAGGGGGGAGTCTTGCCCCAACACCTGCACCCTGGGGGGGGGGGAGTCTTGCCCCAACACCTGCACCCTGGGGGGGGAGTCTTGCCCCAACACCTGCACCCTGGGGGGGGGTGGGGAGTCTTGCCCCAACACCTGCACCCTGGGGGGGAGTCTTGCCCCAACACCTGCACCCTGGGGGGTCTTGCCCCAACACCTGCACCCTGGGGGGGAGTCTTGCCCCAACACCTGCACCCTTGGGGGGTCTTGCCCCAACACCTGCACCCTGGGGGGGAGTCTTGCCCCAACACGTGCACCCTGGGGGGGTCTTGCCCCAACACCTGCACCCTGGGGGGGGAGTCTTGCCCAAACACCTGCACCCTGAGGGGGGGGAGTGGGGAGTCTTGCCCCAACACGGGGTCTCGTAGCCTGGTGGATAGCGCGCAGGACTCGTAATTCTGTGGCGCGGGTTCGATTCCCGCACGAGGCAAAAACAAATGGGCAAAGTTTCTTTCACCCTGCAACCCGTTCTCGCACTTTCGTATAGTCAATATATACTTATTAAATACGTGAATATGTGACATACTAAACATACTAGTTTACCTTGAAAAGTTTCATAGAAAACACCGACCTTACCTAACCTTCTTAGTATGTTAAGATAAGCATCTTATTGCTTCGTAATTACAATTATTACTTAACCTATTAAAGGTATAGGTTAAGTAATAAATGTAATTACGAAGCAATAAGATGCTTATCTTAACATACTAAGAAGGTTAGGTAAGGTCGGTGTTTTTTATGAAGCTTTTCAAGGTAAACTAAAATATTCACAATAAATTAGTATGTCACATATTCACATATTTAATAAGTCAATATTGACTGTAAGAAAGTGCGAGAACGGGTTGCACCCTAAATGCCCCTGTTACCTAGCAGTAAATAGGTACCAGGGAGTTAGTCAGCTGTCACGGGCTGCTTCCTGGGGGTGGAGGCCTGGTCGAGGACCGGGCCGCGGGGACACTAAAAAGCCCCGAAATCATCTCAAGATCTCAAGAAGAACAGCTGCACCCTGGCGGGGGAAGTCTTGCCCCAACACCTGCACCCTGGGGGGGGGGGAGTCTTGCGCCAACACCTGCACCCTGGGGGGGGAGTCTTGCCCAAACACCTGCACCCTGTGGGGGGGGGGAGTCTTGCCCAAACACCTGCACCCTGGGGGGGAGTCTTGCCCCAACACCTGCACCCTGGGGGGGGGGAGTGTTGCCCCAACACCTGCACCCTGTGGGGGGTGGGGAGTCTTGCCCAAACACCTGCACCCTGAGGGGAAGGGGAGTCTTGCCCCAACACCTGCACCCTGGGGGGGGGGGAGTCATGCCCCAACACCTGCACCCTGGGGGGGGAGTCTTGCCCCAACACCTGCACCCTGGGGGGAGTCTTGCCCAAACACCTGCACCCTGGGGGGGAGTCTTGCCCCAACACCTGCACCCTGGGGGGGAGTCTTACCCCAACACCTGCACCCTGGGGGGGAGTCTTGCCCTAACACCTGCACCCTGGGGGGGAGTCTTGCCCCAACACCTGCACCCTGGGGGGGTGGGGAGTCTTGCCCCAACACCTGCACCCTGGGTGGGGAGTCTTGCCCCAACACCTGCACCCTAGGGGGGGGGGAGTCTTGCCCCAACTCCTGCACCCTGGGGGGGGGGGTCTTGCCCCAACACCTGCACCCTAGGGGGAGTCTTGCCCCAACACCTGCACCCTGGGGGGGGGGTCTTGCCCCAACACCTGCACCCTAGGGGGAGTCTTGCCCCAACACCTGCACCCTGGGGGGGGGGAGTCTTGCCCCCAACACCTGCACCCTAGGGGGGGGAGTCTTGCCCCCCAACACCTGCACCCTGGGGGGGGAGTCTTGTCCCCAACACCTGCACCCTGGGGGGGAGTCTTGTCCCCAACACCTGCACCCTGGGGGGGGAGTCTTGCCCCCAACACCTGCACACTGGGGGGGGAGTCTTGTCGCCAACACCTGCACCCTGGGGGGGTGTCTTGTCCCCAACACCTGCACCCCGGGGGAGGGTGTCTTGCCCCTAACACCTGCACCCTGGGGGGTGGGTGTCTTGTCCCCAACACCTGCACCCTGGGGGGGAGTCTTGTCCCCAACACCTGCACCCTGGGGGGGGGAGTCTTGCCCCCAACACTTGCACCCTGGGGGGGGGAGTCTTGCCCCCAACACCTGCACCCTGGGGGGGGGGGTCTTGTCCCCAACACCTGCACCCTGGGGGGGTGTCTTGTTCCCAACACCTGCACCCTGGGGGGGGGTGTCTTGCCCCCAACACCTGCACCCTGGGGGGGTATCTTGTCCCCAACACCTGCACCCTGGGGGGGGAGTCTTGTCCCCAACACCTGCACCCTGGGGGGGAGTCTTGCCCCCAACACCTGCGCCCTGGGGGGGAGTCTTGTCCCCAACACCTGCACCCTGGAGGGGGGAGTCTTGCCCCCAACACCTGCACCCTGAGGGGGGGGGGAGTCTTGCCCCCAACACCTGCACCCTGGGGGGGGAGTCTTGCCCCCAACACCTGCACCCTGGGGGGGGGGAGTCTTGCCCCCATCACCTGCACCCTGAGGGGGGGGAGTCTTGCCCCCAACACCCGCACCCTGGGGGGGAGTCTTGCCCCCAACACCTGCACCCTGCGGGGGGGAGTCTTGCCCCAAACACCTGCACCCTGGGGGGGGGTCTTGTCCCCAACACCTGCACCCTGGGGGGGGGGAGTCTTGCCCCCAACACCTGCGCCCTGGGGGGGGGAGTCTTGCCCCCAACACCTGCACCCTGGAGGGGGGAGTCTTGCCCCCAACACCTGCACCCTGAGGGGAGGGAGTCTTGCCCCCAACACCTGCACCCTGGGGGGGGAGTCTTGCCCCCAACACCTGCACCCTGGGGGGGAGTCTTGCCCCCAACACCTGCACCCTGAGGGGGGGGGAGTCTTGCCCCCAACACCTGCACCCTGGGGGGGGGAGTCTTGCCCCCAACACCTGCACCCTGCGGGGGGAGTCTTGCCCCAAACACCTGCACCCTGGGGGGGGAGTCTTGTCCCCAACACCTGCACCCTGGGGGGGGGGAGTCTTGCCCCCAACACCTGCACCCTGGGGGGGAGTCTTGTCCCCAACACCTGCACCCTGGGGGGGGAGTCTTGCCCCCAACACCTGCACCCTGGGGGGGGAGTCTTGTCCCCAACACCTGCACCCTGGGGGGGGAGTCTTGCCCCCAACACCTGCGTCCTGGGGGGGGAGTCTTGCCCCCAACACCTGCACCCTGGAGGGGGGAGTCTTGCCCCCAACACCTGCACCCTGAGGGGGGGGGAGTCTTGCCCCCAACACCTGCACCCTGGGGGGGAGTCTTGCCCCCAACACCTGCACCCTGGGGGGGGGAGTCTTGCCCCCAACACCTGCACCCTGAGGGGGGGGAGTCTTGCCCCCAACACCTGCACCCTGGGGGGGAGTCTTGCCCCCAACACCTGCACCCTGCGGGGGGGAGTCTTGCCCCAAACACCTGCACCCTGGGGGGGGAGTCTTGTCCCCAACACCTGCACCCTGGGGGGGGGGGGAGTCTTGCCCCCAACACCTGCGCCCTGGGGGGTGGAGTCTTGACCCCAACACCTGCACCCTGGAGGGGGGAGTCTTGCCCCCAACACCTGCACCCTGAGGGGAGGGAGTCTTGCCCCCAACACCTGCACCCTGGGGGGGGAGTCTTGCCCCCAACACCTGCACCCTGGGGGGAGTCTTGCCCCCAACACCTACACCCTGAGGGGGGGGGGGGAGTCTTGCCCCCAACACCTGCACCCTGGGGGGGGAGTTTTGCCCCCAACACCTGCACCCTGCGGGGGGAGTCTTGCCCCAAACACCTGCACCCTGGGGGGGAGTCTTGTCCCCAACACCTGCACCCTGGGGGGGGTGTCTTGCCCCCAACACCTGCACCCTGGGGGGGAGTCTTGTCCCCAACACCTGCACCCTGGGGGGGAGTCTTGCCCCCAACACCTGCACCCATGGGGGGGAGTCTTGCCCCCAACACCTGCACCCTGGGGGGGGAGTCTTGCCCCCATCACCTGCACCCTGGGGGGGAGTCTTGCCCCAAACACCTGCACCCTGGGGGGGAGTCTTGTCCCCAACACCTGCACCCTGGGGGGGGGGAGTCTTGCCCCCAACACCTGCACCCTGGGGGGGGAGTCTTGCCCCCAGCACCTGCACCCTGGGGGGGGAGTCTTGCCCCCAACACCTGCACCCTGTGGGGGGGGGGAGTCTTGCCCCCAACACCTACTCCACAATCTACAATTCATCTACATCCACTGTGTGTTTGTACCCGCGTGCCTACATCCCTTCCTCCCTCACCCGTTAACACACACACACACACACACACACACACACACACACACACACACACACACACACACACACACACACACAAAGGCAGAGTGTCAGAGGCACGCTGAGCACAGGCCCTCAGCGTGCCTCTGACAATGATCTTTAATGAGTCACTTATGTCGGGAGAATTGCCCAGTTGCTGGAAGAAGGCAAATGTCGTGCCGATCTTCAAGAAAGGTGATAGGGAGGAGGCACTTAACTATAGACCTGTATCACTGACCAGCATCCCCTGTAAAATACTGGAAAGAATAATTACGCTAAGACTTATTGCACACCTGGAGAGCATTAGGTTTATAAACAAATATCAACATGGGTTCTGGAGAGGGAGATTATGCCTAATAAACCTTTTGAAATTCTATGATAAAATAACGAGAGTAAGATAGGACAGAGAAGGATGGACAGGCTGCACATTTTTGGACTGCCAAAGAGCCTTTGATACAGTACCGCACAGGAGACTGCTGTTCAAACTTGAGAAGCAGGCGGGGGTGGGGGCAAAGGTCCTAGCATGGGTGAGGAACTACCTAACAGGAAGGAGCCAGAGAGTTACGGTAAGGGGCGAGAAGTCGGACTGGCGAACAGTAACGAGTGGAGTACCTCAAGGATCGGTGCTGGGACCAATTATATTTCTTGTATATGTTAACGACATGTTTACAGGCGTAGAGTCCTACATGTCGATGTTCGACGATGACGCAAAATTAATGAGAAGAGTTGTGACAGATGAGGA
>NC_091189.1:25193389-25251806 GCF_040958095.1 Procambarus clarkii
AGCAAGCAAGCAAGCAAGAGAGCAAGCAAGAGAGCAAGCAAGCAAGCAAGAGAGCAAGCAAGCAAGCAAGAGAGCAAGCAAGCAAGCAAGAGAGCAAGCAAGAGAGCAAGAGAGCAAGCAAGCAAGCAAGCAAGCAAGCAAGAGTGCAAGCAAGCAAGAGAGCAGGTAAGCAAGTAAGAGAGCAAGCAAGCAAGCAAGAGACCAAGCAAGCAAGAAAGCAAGCAAGCAAGAGAGCAAGCAAGAGAGCAAGCAAGCAAGAGAGCAAGCAAGCAAGCAAGCAAGCAAGCAAGCAAGCAAGAGAGCAAGCAAGCAAGCAAGAGAGCAAGAGAGCAAGCAAGAGAACAAGCAAGCAAGCAAGAGAGCAAGAGAGCAAGCAAGAGAGCAAGCAAGCAAGCAAGCAAGCAAGAGAGCAAGCAAGCAAGCAAGAGAGCAAGAGAGCAAGCAAGAGAACAAGCAAGCAAGCAAGCAAGTAAGCAAGAGAGCAAGTAAGCAAGTAAGAGAGCAAGCAAGCAAGCAAGAGACCAAGCAAGCAAGCAAGCAAGAGAGCAAGAGAGCAAGCAAGAGAACAAGCAAGCAAGCAAGCAAGAGCCTGAAGTAACCAAGAATGCCTCAGACTACTTCATCTGCTCAAGGCGTCCCGTCACATTAAGTAAGTCTCATCCTTGGCCCACAACTCCTGCGATTATGTCTTGGCAACAATTTTGGTGTCACAGGAGGGTCTGAAGTATGCTTGGAGACGACGATGTGGTCCCACAGAAGCAGGTGTAGCACAGAGGTCCCACAGAAGCAGGTGTACCACGGAGGTCCCACAGAAGCAGGTGTACCACAGAGGTCCCACAGAAGCAGGTGTACAGGTGTACCACAGAGGTCCCACAGAAGCAGGTGTACCACAGAGGTCCCACAGAAGCAGGTGTACCACAGAGGTCCCACAGAAGCAGGTGTACCACAGAGGTCCCACAGAAGCAGGTGTACCACAGAGGTCCCACAGAGGTCCCACAGAAGCAGGTGTACCACAGAGGTCCCACAGAAGCAAGTGTACCACAGAGGTCCCACAGAAGCAGGTGTACCACAGAGGTCCCACAGAAGCAGGTGTACCACAGAGGTCCCACAGAAGCAGGTGTACCACAGAGGTCCCACAGAAGCAGGTGTACCACAGAGGTCCCACAGAAGCAGGTGTACCACAGAGGTCCCACAGAAGCAGGTGTACCACAGAGGTCCCACAGAAGCAGGTGTACCACAGAGGTCCCACAGAGGTCCCACAGAAGCAGGTGTACCACAGAGGTTCCACAGAAGCAGGTGTACCACAGAGGTCCCACAGAAGCAGGTGTACTACAGAGGTCGCACAGAAGCAAGTGTACCACAGAGGTCCCACAGAAGCAGGTGTACCACACAGGTCCCACAGAAGCAGGTGTATCACAGAGGTCCCACAGAAGCAGGTGTACCACAGAGGTCGCACAGACGGAGGTGTACCACAGAGGTCCCACAGAAGCAGGTGTACCACAGAGGTCCCACAGAAGCAGGTGTACCACAGAGGTCCCACAGAGGTCCCACAGAAGCAGGTGTACCACAGAGGTCCCACAGAGGTCCCACAGAAGCAGGTGTACCACAGAGGTCCCACAGAAGCAGGTGTACCACAGAGGTCCCACAGAAGCAGGTGTACCACAGAGGTCCCACAGAAGCAGGTGTACCACAGAGGTCCCACAGAGGTCCCACAGAAGCAGGTGTACCACAGAGGTCCCACAGAAGCAGGTGTACCACAGAGGTCCCACAGAAGCAGGTGTACCACAGAGGTCCCACAGAAGCAGGTGTACCACAGAGGTCCCACAGAAGCAGGTGTACCACAGAGGTCCCACAGAAGCAGGTGTACCACAGAGGTCCCACAGAAGCAGGTGTACCACAGAGGTCCCACAGAAGCAGGTGTACCACAGAGGTCCCACAGAAGCAGGTGTACCACAGAGGTCCCACAGAAGCAGGTGTACCACAGAGGTCCCACAGAAGCAGGTGTACCACAGAGGTCCCACAGAGGTCCCACAGAAGCAGGTGTACCACAGAGGTCCCACAGAAGCAGGTGTACCACAGAGGTCCCACAGAAGCAGGTGTACTACAGAGGTCGCACAGAAGCAAGTGTACCACAGAGGTCCCACAGAAGCAGGTGTACCACACAGGTCCCACAGAAGCAGGTGTACCACAGAGGTCCCACAGAAGCAGGTGTACCACAGAGGTCGCACAGACGGAGGTGTACCACAGAGGTCCCACAGAAGCAGGTGTACCACAGAGGTCCCACAGAAGCAGGTGTACAGGTGTACCACAGAGGTCCCACAGAAGCAGGTGTACCACAGAGGTCCCACAGAAGCAGGTGTACCACAGAGGTCCCACAGAAGCAGGTGTACCACAGAGGTCCCACAGAAGCAGGTGTACCACAGAGGTCCCACAGAGGTCCCACAGAAGCAGGTGTACCACAGAGGTCCCACAGAAGCAGGTGTACCACAGAGGTCCCACAGAAGCAGGTGTACTACAGAGGTCGCACAGAAGCAAGTGTACCACAGAGGTCCCACAGAAGCAGGTGTACCACACAGGTCCCACAGAAGCAGGTGTACCACAGAGGTCCCACAGAAGCAGGTGTACCACAGAGGTCGCACAGACGGAGGTGTACCACAGAGGTCCCACAGAAGCAGGTGTACCACAGAGGTCCCACAGAAGCAGGTGTACAGGTGTACCACAGAGGTCCCACAGAAGCAGGTGTACCACAGAGGTCCCACAGAAGCAGGTGTACCACAGAGGTCCCACAGAAGCAGGTGTACCACAGAGGTCCCACAGAAGCAGGTGTACCACAGAGGTCCCACAGAAGCAGGTGTACCACAGAGGTCCCACAGAAGCAGGTGTACCACAGAGGTCCCACAGAAGCAGGTGTAACACAGAGGTCCCACAGAAGCAGGTGTACCACAGAGGTCCCACAGAAGCAGGTGTACCACAGAGGTCCCACAGAGGTCCCACAGAAGCAGGTGTACCACAGAGGTCCCACAGAAGCAGGTGTACCAAAGAGGTCCCACAGAAGCAGGTGTACCACAGAGGTCCCACAGAAGCAGGTGTACCACACAGGTCCCACAGAAGCAGGTGTACCACAGAGGTCCCACAGAAGCAGGTGTACCACAGAGGTCGCACAGACGGAGGTGTACCACAGAGGTCCCACAGAAGCAGGTGTACCACAGAGGTCCCACAGAAGCAGGTGTACCACAGAGGTCCCACAGAGGTCCCACAGAAGCAGGTATACCACAGAGGTCCCACAGAGGTCCCACAGAGGTCCCACAGAAGCAGGTGTACCACAGAGGTCGCACAGACGGAGGTGTACCACAAAGGTCCCACAGAAGCAGGTGTACCACAGAGGTCGCACAGACGGAGGTGTACCACAGAGGTCCCACAGAAGCAGGTGTACCACAGAGGTCCCACGGAAGCAGGTGTACCACAGAGGTCCCACAGAAGCAGGTATACCACAGAGGTACCACATAGGTCCCACAGAAGCAGGAGTACCACACAGGTCCCACAGAAGCAGGTATACCACAGAGGTCCCACAGAAGCAGGTGTACCACACAGGTCCCACAGAAGCAGGTATACCACAGAGGTCCCACAGAAGCAGGTGTACCACATAGGTCCCACAGAAGCAGGTGTACCACAGAGGTCCCACAGAAGCAGGTGTACCACAGAGGTCCCACAGAAGCAGGTGTACCACAGAGGTCCCACAGAAGCAGGTGTACCACACAGGTCCCACAGAAGCAGGTATACCACAGAAGTCCCCTCAGAAGCAGGTGTACCACACAGGTCCCACAGAAGCAGGTATACCACAGAGGTCCCACAGAAGCAGGTGTACCACAGAGGTCACACAGAAGCAGGTGTACCACAGAGGTCCAACAGAAGCAGGTGTACCACAGAGGTCCCACAGAAGCAGGTGTACCACAGAGGTCCCACAGAAGCAGGTGTACCACAGAGGTCCCACAGAAACAGGTGTACCAGAGAGGTCCCACAGAAGCAGGTGTACCACAGAGGTCCCACAGAAGCAGGTATACCACAGAGGTCCCACAGAAGCAGGTGTACCACAGAGGTCCCACAGAAGCAGGTGTACCACAGAGGTCCCACAGAAGCAGGTGTACCACAGAGGTCCCACAGAAGCAGGTGTACCATAGAGGTCCCACAGAAGCAGGTATACCACAGAGGTCCCACAGAAGCAGGTGTACCACAGAGGTCCCACAGAAGCAGGTGTACCACAAAGGTCCCACAGAAGCAGGTGTACTACAGAGGTCCCACAGAAGCAGGTGTACCACAGAGATCCCACAGAAGCAGGTGTACCACAGAGGTCCCACAGAAGCAGGTGTACCACAGAGGTCCCACAGAAGCAGGTGTACCACAGAGGTCCCACAGAAGCAGGTATACCACAGAGGTCCCACAGAGGTCCCACAGAAGCAGGTGTACCACAGAGGTCCCACAGAAGCAGGTGTACCAAAGAGGTCCCACAGAAGCAGGTGTACCACAGAGGTCCCACAGAAGCAGGTGTATCACAGAGGTCCCACAGAAGCAGGTGTACCACAGAGGTCGCACAGACGGAGGTGTACCACAGAGGTCCCACAGAAGCAGGTGTACCACAGAGGTCCCACAGAAGCAGGTGTACCACAGAGGTCCCACGGAAGCAGGTGTACCACAGAGGTCCCACAGAAGCAGGTGTACCAAAGAGGTCGCACAGAAGCAAGTGTACCACAGAGGTCCCACAGAAGCAGGTGTACCGCAGAGGTCCCACAGAAGCAGGTGTACCACATAGGTCCCACAGAGGTCCCACAGAAGCAGGTATACCACAGAGGTCCCACAGAGGTCCCACAGAAGCAGGTGTACCACAGAGGTCGCACAGACGGAGGTGTACCACAGAGGTCCCACAGAAGCAGGTGTACCACAGAGGTCCCACAGAAGCAGGTATACCACAGAGGTCCCACAGAAGCAGGTGTACCACAGAGGTCCCACAGAAGCAGGTGTACCACAAAGGTCCCACAGAAGCAGGTGTACCACAAAGGTCCCACAGAAGCAGGTGTACCACAGAGGTCCCACAGAAGCAGGTATACCACAGAGGTACCACAGAAGCAGGTATACCACAGAGGTACCACAAAGGTCCCACAGAAGCAGGTGTACCACAGAGGTCCCACAGAAGCAGGTGTACCACAGAGGTCCCACAGAAGCAGGTGTACCACAGAGGTCCCACAGAAGCAGGTGTACCACAGAGGTCCCACAGAAGCAGGTGTACCACAGAGGTCCCACAGAAGCAGGTGTACCACAGAGGTCCCACAGAAGCAGGTGTACCACAGAGGTCCCACAGAAGCAGGTGTACCACAGAGGTCCCACAGAAGCAGGTGTACCACAGAGGTCCCACAGAAGCAGGTGTACCACAGAGGTCCCACAGAAGCAGGTGTACCACAGAGGTCCCACAGAAGCAGGTGTACCACAGAGGTCCCACAGAAGCAGGTGTACCACAGAGGTCCCACAGAAGCAGGTGTACCACAGAGGTCCCACAGAAGCAGGTGTACCACAGAGGTCCCACAGAAGCAGGTGTACCACAGAGGTCCCACAGAAGCAGGTGTACCACAAAGGTCCCACAGAAGCAGGTGTACCACAGAGGTCCCACAGAAGCAATTTTTAAACATAAACCTAACCAAACACTGGTAATGACCGTCCTTACACTCTGCCACAGGCGTTAAAAGGCGCGGGGGCGGGGGCCAGGAGCCGAGGTTTGACCGCGCAAGCCTTTTTTAAGCGAGTATATGTAGGCAAGTACACGCCCCTTGAGAGTTTTTACTTCCATTAAGTGGATCAATACTTTTTGTTGGTGATCATTGTTGGAGGCCGGTGATGCCGGAGGCTGGGAGGGAGAGAGGGAGGGAGGGAGAGAGAGGGAGAGAGAGGGAGAGGAGAGAGGGAGAGGAGAGAGGGAGAGAACAAGAGAGGACACAATAACCATCGTCGACTACTCTCTCTTCTCTCTGTCACTTCTTCTACACTGTGAAATTTATTCTCCCGTTGTTAGTGGACTTGAATGACTCGAGGAGTAGTTGACGGTAGTTAAACGTCTCTCTTAATATGTGTAAAACAAGTTTAGTATATTGACTGTACCTGACTTGTGACAGTTATGTGACACAGCACCTGACATGTGACAGTTACGTGACACAGCACCTGACATGTGACAGTTACGTGACACAGCACCTGACATGTGACAGTTACGTGACACAGCACCTGGCATGTGACAGTTATGTGACACAGCACCTGACATGTGACAGTTATGTGACACAGCACCTGACATGTGACAGTTACGTGACACAGCACCTGACATGTGACAGTTATGTGACACAGCACCTGACATGTGACAGTTATGTGACACAGCACCTGACATGTGACAGTTATGTGACACAGCACCTGACATGTGACAGTTATGTGACACAGCACTTGACATGTGACAGTTATGTGACACAGCACCTGGCATGTGACAGTTACGTGACACAGCACCTGGCATGTGACAGTTACGTGACACAGCACCTGACATGTGACAGTTATGTGACACAGCACCTGACATGTGACAGTTACGTGACACAGCACCTGACATGTGACAGTTATGTGACACAGCACCTGACATGTGACAGTTATGTGACACAGCACCTGACATGTGACAGTTATGAAAAACACAGCACCTGGCATGTGACAGTTATGTGACACAGCACCTGACATGTGACAGTTACGTGACACAGCACCTGACATGTGACAGTTATGTGACACAGTACCTGACATGTGACAGTTACGTGACACAGCACCTGACATGTGACAGTTACGTGACACAGCACCTGGCATGTGACAGTTATGTGACACAGCACCTGACATGAGAGAGAGAGAGAGAGAGAGAGAGAGAGAGAGAGAGAGAGAGAGAGAGAGAGAGAGAGAGAGAGAGAGAGAGAGAGAGAGAGAGAGAGTGGGCGAGGGGCCGGTTGACGTCAACAGCCAGTGATGTCACTACTCCTCACAATCCCCCTCTCAAAATCCTCTCTCTCTCTCTCTCTTTCTCCTCCCACACACTCTCCCTCACTCTCCCTCACTCTCCCTCACTCTCCCCAAGTCCTCTACATCCACCTCATCTCTCTCTCTCTATCACCTATTATGCCTCAAACTCTTCCCATTTTTACGCTCGTTATATCTTCTTTCCTCCTTCCAGGTGGTAACACCCGTCACAGTGGCCAGGTGGTAACACCCGTCACAGTGGCCAGGTGGTAACACCCGTCACAGTGGCCAGGTGGTAACACCCGTCACAGTGGCCAGGTGGTAACACCCGTCACAGTGGCCAGGTGGTAACACCCGTCACAGTGGCCAGGTGGTAACACCCGTCACAGTGGCCAGGTGGTAACACCCGTCACAGTGGCCAGGTGGTAACACCCGTCACAGTGGCCAGGTGGTAACACCCGTCACAGGGGCCAGGTGGTAACACCCGTCACAGGGGCCAGGTGGTAACACCCGTCACAGTGGCCAGGTGGTAACACCCGTCACAGGGGCCAGGTGGTAACACCCGTCACAGTGGCCAGGTGGTAACACCCGTCACAGGGTATCAGAGTATACTCTGAAGGCCGTCATGACTCAGAAAGGATGTACAGGTTTCGTAAGAGGACACGTGTATGCCTGATGATTGGTAGGTCAGGGTAGGAGATACTGGGGTATTCATCTGAGGCTGTGAGAGAGAGAGAGAGAGAGAGAGAGAGAGAGAGAGAGAGAGAGAGAGAGAGAGAGAGAGAGAGAGAGAGAGAGAGAGAGAGAGAGAGAGAGAGAGAGAGAGCAGCATCCCTGGTATGGTAATGGTAAGTGGGTTTCCAGCAATTGGCTGACCTAACTGGATCCTGTCACCAGTTGTCACTGGATTTCCTCCCGGGCCCTCTCTCTCACACTCTCCCAGGCCCACTCTCACACTCTCCCAGGCCCTCTCACACACACTCTCCCTGGCCCTCTCTCTCACACACTCTCCCAGGCCCTCTCACACACATACTCTCCCAGGCCCTCTCTCACACTCTCCCAGGCCCTCTCTCACACACTCTCCCAGGCCCTCCCTCTCACACACTCTCCCAGGCCCTCCCTCTCACACACTCTCCCAGGCCCTCTCACACACTCTCCCAGGCCCTCTCACACACTCTCCCAGGCCCTCTCACACACACTCTACCAGGCCCTCTCACACACACACTCTCCCAGGCCCTCTCACACACTCTCCCAGGCCCTCTCACACACTCTCCCAGGCCCTCTCACACACTCTCCCAGGCCCTCTCACACACTCTCCCAGGCCCTCTCACACACTCTCCCAGGCCCTCTCACACACACTCTCCCAGGCCCTCTCACACACTCTCCCAGGCCCTCTCTCCCACACTCTCCTAGGCCCTCTCTCCCACACTCTCCCAGGCCCTCTCACACACTCTCCCAGGCCCTCTCACACACTCTCCCAGGCCCTCTCTCTCACACTCTCCCAGGCCCTCTCTCTCTCCCACTCTCCAAGGCCCTCTCTCACACACACTCTCCCAGGCCCTCTCTCACACACACTCTCCCAGGCCCTCTCTCACACACACTCTCCCAGGCCCTCTCTCTCTCACACTCTCCCAGGCCCCTCTCTCTCACACTCTCCCAGGCCCCTCTCTCTCACACTCACCCAGGCCCTCTCACACACACTCTCCCAGGCCCTCTCACACACACTCTCCCAGGTCCTCTCTCCTCCAGGTCTCATCTCTCATGTTCTCACTAAGTGACTCTTATTAGTTTAAACGTTATCTTCAGCCCGGAACGAGCACTGCCCAAGCGTCCGTCCCCAGGGAGGCGAGGGGTCGGGAGAGGGGAGTGAGGGGACGGGAGAGGGGAGTGAGGGGACGGGAGAGGGGACGGGAGAGAGGAGTGAGGGGACGGGAGAGGGGAGTGAGGGCACGGGAGAGGGGAGTGAGGGCACGGGAGAGGAAAATGAGGGGAGGCGAGGGGACACAATGTGAAGGAAAGGGGTCTGACACTAGTATGAGATGTGATGAAGGAAAGACAAAGGGAAGGAAGGAAGGTTGGGTTATGGGGAAGGAGAGGGCACTATGGTGATGGGTGAGAGCAGGGAGGGAAGACTAGGGTGAGGGAGGGAGGGAGAGAGAGAGGAGGGGGACAGGAGCTAGGTGCCCACATCTGTGTTATGGGTCGCGGGAAGTCACAGCTTCGGAATCAACCAAACCGTTCAATATACAACGTGTTAACAACAATTAAAGCACCTTAATATTAACGTTTAATATGAATCGGCCTCAGTAGGTAAGGTGGGTTGCTTGGGTTCGTACGTTTCTTGTTAGGTAAAACAGTTTAATTTTTTACGAAGTGATGAATTGATTTGCCAGATAGCTGCTCAACACTAAACACGAGTTGTTTACATGATCAGCTGATCACCACGTGTTGGTCAAGAGTTGCCAGATAGCGGGTCAACAACACGAGTTGTTTACATGATCAGCTGATCACCACGTGTGGGTCAGGAGTTGCCAGATAGCGGGTCAACAACACGAGTTGTTTACATGACCAGCTGATCACCACGTGGTGGTCAGGAGTTGCCAGATAGCGGCTCAACAACAAACACGAGTTGTTTACATGATCAGCTGATCACCACGTGTGGGTCAGGAGTTGCCAGATAGCGGCTCAACAACAAACACGAGTTGTTTACATGATCAGCTGATCACCACGTGTGGGTCAGGAGTTGCCAGATAGCTGCTCAACACTAAACACGAGTTGTTTACATGATCAGCTGATCACCACGTGTTGGTCAAGAGTTGCCAGATAGCAAAAAGTGACAAAAACACCCTCGTGGGTTCAAGTTCCTGGTCACAATAATCTTCCAATATTGAGCTTCGTGACATTTGTTTCAGTCAGTGGACTTAGAGAAGGTACACAACGATTTTATGGAGTTCAAAGTTAAAAGAAAGATTCCTGGTTGATGGAACGTCTCAGGGAAACGTTCCTTCAATATCCACAAACTCATAACGTAACGTTCCTCCTCCCCCACCCTCCAGTCCTGTAGAATTATTTGGGCACAGAATTTGTTTGAGGAGAGACGTTCCGGGCTAGCCTCTCTCAACCCTTACCCCGATCACTGCTGAGAGCCTAACCGAGAAGCAAGAGAAACAAAAACTATATATATATATATATATATATATATATATATATATATATATATATATATATATATATACATCGATAATGTTTTGTGTCACAAGTGATCAACAAGAGGCTCACGACAGTCACTATACAAGGCACTTTACATCTATGGTGAGTCACACAGTTACTAGTCTTGCTCCACACCCACCCAACTGGGCGGCAGCTTTACAGTCATGTGCTCCACACCCACCCAACTGGGCGGCAGCTTTACAGTCATGTGCTCCACACCCACCCAACTGGGCGGCAGCTTTACAGTCACGTGCTCCACACCCACCCAACTGGGCGGCAGCTTTACAGTCACGTGCTCCACACCCACCGAACTGGGCGGCAGCTTTACAGTCATGTGCTCCACACCCACCCAACTGGGCGGCAGCTTTACAGTCATGTGCTCCACACCCACCCAACTGGGCGGCAGCTTTACAGTCACGTGCTCCACACCCACCCAACTGGGCGGTAGCTTTACAGTCACGTGCTCCACACCCACCCAACTGGGCGGTAGCTTTACAGTCATGTGCTCCACACCCACCCAACTGGGCGGCAGCTTTACAGTCAAGTGCTCCACACCCACCCAACTGGGCGGCAGCTTTACAGTCATGTGCTCCACACCCACCCAACTGGGCAGCAGCTTTACAGTCAAGTGCTCCACACCCACCCAACTGGGCGGCAGCTTTACAGTCATGTGCTCCACACCCACCCAACTGGGCAGCAGCTTTACAGTCATGTGCTCCACACCCACCCAACTGGGCGGCAGCTTTACAGTCACATGCTCCACACCCACCGAACTGGGCGGCAGCTTTACAGTCATGTGCTCCACACCCACCCAACTGGGCGGCAGCTTTACAGTCACGTGCTCCACACCCACCCAACTGGGCGGTAGCTTTACAGTCACGTGCTCCACACCCACCCAACTGGGCGGTAGCTTTACAGTCATGTGCTCCACACCCACCCAACTGGGCGGCAGCTTTACAGTCAAGTGCTCCACACCCACCCAACTGGGCGGCAGCTTTACAGTCATGTGCTCCACACCCACCCAACTGGGCAGCAGCTTTACAGTCAAGTGCTCCACACCCACCCAACTGGGCGGCAGCTTTACAGTCATGTGCTCCACACCCACCCAACTGGGCAGCAGCTTTACAGTCATGTGCTCCACACCCACCCAACTGGGCGGCAGCTTTACAGTCACATGCTCCACACCCACCGAACTGGGCGGCAGCTTTACAGTCATGTGCTCCACACCCACCCAACTGGGTGGCAGCTTTACAGTCACGTGCTCCACACCCACCCAACTGGGCGGCAGCTTTACAGTCATGTGCTCCACACCCACCCAACTGGGCGGCAGCTTTACAGTCACGTGCTCCACACCCACCCAACTGGGCGGCAGCTTTACTGTCATGTGCTCCACACCCACCCAACTGGGCGGCAGCTTTACAGTCACGTGCTCCACACCCACCCAACTGGGCGGCAGCTTTACAGTCATGTGCTCCACACCCACCCAACTGGGCGGCAGCTTTATAGTCATGTGCTCCACACCCACCCAACTGGGCGGCAGCTTTACAGTCATGTGCTGCACACCCACCCAACTGGGCGGCAGCTTTACAGTCACGTGCTCCACACCCACCCAACTGGGCGGCAGCTTTACAGTCACGTGCTCCACACCCACCGAACTGGGCGGCAGCTTTACAGTCACGTGCTCCACACCCACCCAACTGGGCGGCAGCTTTACAGTCACGTGCTCCACACCCACCCAACTGGGCGGCAGCTTTACAGTCATGTGCTGCACACCCACCCAACTGGGCGGCAGCTTTACAGTCACGTGCTCCACACCCACCCAACTGGGCGGCAGCTTTACAGTCATGTGCTCCACACCCACCCAACTGAGCGGCAGCTTCACAGTCATGTGCTCCACACCCACCCAACTGGGCGGCAGCTTTACAGTCATGTGCTGCACACCTACCCAACTGGGTGGCAGCTTTACAGTCACGTGCTCCACACCCACCCAACTGGGCGGCAGCTTTACAATTACTTGCTCCACACCCACCCAACTGGGCGGCAGCTTTACAGTCATGTGCTCCACACCCACCCAACTGGGCGGCAGCTTTACAGTCACGTGCTCCACACCCACCCAACTGGGCGGCAGCTTTACAGTCATGTGCTCCACACCCACCCAACTGGGCGGCAGCTTTACAGTCATGTGCTCCACACCCACCCAACTGGGCGGCAGCTTTACAGTCATGTGCTCCACACCCACCCAACTGGGCGGCAGCTTTACAGTATGTGCTCCACACCCACCCAACTGGGCGGCAGCTTTACAATCATGTGCTCCACACCCACCCAACTGGGCGGCAGCTTTAGAGTCATGTGCTCCACACCCACCCAACTGGGCGGCAGCTTTACAGTCATGTGCTCCACACCCACCCAACTGGGCGGCAGCTTTACAGTCATGTGCTCCACACCCACCCAACTGGGCGGCAGCTTTACAGTCATGTGCTCCACACCCACCCAACTGGGCGGCAGCTTTACAGTCATGTTCTCCACACCCACCCAACTGGGCGGCAGCTTTAGAGTCATGTGCTCCACACCCACCCAACTGGGCGGCAGCTTTACCGTCATGTGCTCCACACCCACCCAACTGGGCGGCAGCTTTACAGTCATGTGCTCCACACCCACCCAACTGGGCGGCAGCTTTACAGTCATGTGCTCCACACCCACCCAACTGGGCGGCAGCTTTACAGTCATGTGCTCCACACCCACCCAACTGGGCGGCAGCTTTACAGTCATGTGCTCCACACCCACCCAACTGGGCGGCAGCTTTACAGTCATGTGCTCCACACCCACCCAACTGGGCGGCAGCAGTCATGTGCAGGCGGCACCTACAGTAAGCACATATTGGATACTTCGCTAAGATTCCTGGCAGCACATCTTTATACATAAAGAACTTACACAGTTCTTGGACACCATTGATGGTGTTATCTCTGAATTCCGCGATTTTGTTCACATTGCATTATATAATGACGCAAAGTATGCGCATAGTTCTGCTGACAGAGTTTACATTTAGTCAGGTCTACATCAGCAGATCTATAGAATACCAGTTTCTGGGTTTGATTCTTAAGCCTTGACCATTCAATAATCATTATGTAAAGAAACACCTCTATGTTTAATACTTGTGTGAGTGTTGGTGGTGTTACGTTACTGACCGTCCGTGGTGTTACGTACTGACTGTTCCTGGTTATAATTTTATAATTTTGCCCCGAGGGGCGAGTTTATTGGGCAGCGCCACTCATCTTGTGAGTGAACATACCGCCATAGCAGAATGTACAACACTCCCCAATAGGAAGAAAACCCACTGGGTTGTTCATCCTGTCACTTGTACCCAGACACAGCTGGGACTTGCTTAACTGTCTCAAGTGAACAGCTCCTCAAACAAGAAGATTAACATCTATCAACCCCTAAAAGCTTACGTTATCTTGCGGGTGCAAAATGGGGAAATCTTTTAAGAACAGCATCAACATTTGACAAAAAGTGTTTTCCTAACTCAAACAATGTGGGGTTTATTATTCTACAGTTATTCCTAATGTCTCTCAGGTGTTCACATTCACGTAGATAGTGGTCAAGGCGGTGTCCATCACTCTCACCACAGATTCTGCAACTTCGCTGATCAACTGTTGTTTCCATTCCAAATCTCCATGGATATTTGTATCCAAGACGGATTCTCGCTATTACTGATTCTCTCCCTCGTCGTCCTCCTCTTCGTCCATAATGACTGGGATTGCCAGCTGCAACCATGTTGTACCATCGTACAGATTCACTGGTTTGTGCTTCTATCCTCCTTTCCTCAGTTACCTTGTCACGGTGATGTTGCCTGATAATACCTCTAATTTGTAGTTGAGTCTTGGGTATGAAGTATTCAATATGGTCTCCTTCAGCGCCTTCAGCAGCCAGCACATCTGCTCGTTCATTCCCACATATTCCAACATGGGAGGGGATCCACAGAAACTTGATGACTCTTCCCTGGTTGGTAAGTACTCTCACAGCTCTCTTGATTTCAGCGACTATTGCAAGATTTTCTGTCTGATTTTTACTTAGGCTTTGCAGTGCTGCTTTTGAATCGGTGCAAATCACTGCACCATTAGTGTTCCGTTCAAGAAACCTTAACGCCATAACAATGGCAGTTAGCTCTGCTTGCGTTGAAGATGCATAGTTCTCAATACGTGCTTTGTCTTCATTTCTGCGTTGGAAAGTATTATCCTTGATTACCGTGTATACTGCACCAGCCCTGCCATTGATAGGATTAGATGACCCGTCAGTGTAGATTTGATCTAATTCATCTCCGGCTTCTTTATAAATGTCCTCGAGATACTTGTGCCTCATTTCTTGTGGTAACATGTTGGATTTTTTCATTGCCATTTCATTGATGATGATCTTGCACGAGTCATCCTCCCAGGGAGGTAACCTCTCTACAGGCAGGAGCTCACGGGCTTGCTCAAGCAGGTGAAGCTCTTCAAGGTAGCAGACTGCTCTGTGATGCCATTTTTTGCTTCTCCTGTTTCCCCCTGAAAGTAGCACAGAGCTCAGTTTTTTCTTGGCAATATCATTGTAATGGGGATCTCTGGCTATCTTAATTGCAAGCTTAGCATTCAGCTCCTGAATTCTGCTTTTAATTCTGGGAAGGGACAACTCCTCTCGTAGATTAGACGTTTTGGCAGTTCTTGGGACTCCAAGAATGATTGTCATGGCTTCATTTTGAATGCTTTCAAGCCTTTTCATATCGCTTTGGGAGTAGGTGCACAGTACTGGTGCGGCATAGTCTATGACGGAGCGCACATAGGCTGTGTACATCATTTTGAGCACGGCAATAGAGGCTCCATGTCCATTCCAGGTCATAGCTTTCAGTGCCCTGAGTCGACTTTTGCATGTTCCTATGAGTTAATTGAGCTCCTCTTTCTTTCCCTTGTTAGAGCCGACAGTGACGCCAAGGTACCAATAGTGGTCAACCCATTCAAGTGTTACACCATTAATTTGCAGTTCTTCATTTGCTCTCCGCTTGTGATGGGAGTATGCCTTCGTCTTGTTTGTGGAGAGAGTGAAACCGAGCTCAATACATTTCCTTCCGAGGAGTTCAATGGACTGTTCAATTTTTCCCAAGGTGGGAGCTTGTATTAGGACATCATCTGCATATCCCACTTGTTGTGTTCCTTCCGGAAAATCAATATTTGCAATGGCGTTCATAAGTACATTGAATAGTGTGGGGCTTAAGACTCCGCCTTGGGGGGTCCCGAGTTCCATATTGATTGTTCTGGAGACTGCACCATTGAAGCAAACCTTGGCTTTCCTTCCTGTGAGGTAGTCTTCAACCCATTTCATGAGTCTCCCCTTGACACCCATGCATGCAAGCTCGTCCAGGATCGCAATCCCCTGTGCTTTGTCGAAGGCTCCTTTGATGTCAACAAATACAGAGTACCTAGCCGTGTCATTAGCCAAGTAATTAACTATACAATTTGCTGTGCTCCGTCCTTTAACAAATCCATTGACCCCCTCCCCTAACCTGCCTATTTTGTGCAACAGTCGGTTTAGGATGATCCTTTCAAGCATCTTGCAAGTGCATGACACGAGGCTGATAGGTCTGTAATTACCAGGGTCATTAGGCTTCGGTATGGGAATAATTATTGCGTGTTTCCATTGTGTGGGCAACACTCCACTTAGGAATGACTTGTTAAACAGGTGGAGTAGTGGATTCCCAGACACTTCACACAGTGCATTGAGTATGTCGTAGGTGACGCCATCTTCACCAGGTGCTGTACTTTTACCCTTTTTCATAGCGCCCCTTACTTCTTGGGCTGTGATTGGTTCCCCATATTCGTCATCACTAGACAGTGCTCTTGTTATCCTAATTCTTCTGTCATCATGTCGCAGGAGCTGTTCCCTGCTGATTTCTGCAGGGAGGGAGGAGGAGGATGCTGCATCACTCCACTTGTGAATTAGTTCCTCAGCCTTACCCTGGGGGTCTTCGTGAGCCGCAGGCCGGGCTCTGCCCCCCTTAGCTATCTGAATTTTTGCCCACACTTCTCTTGCAGATGTTTCCCGTCCAATAGAGCTAGTGAACTCAAGCCATTGTCTTTCCCGCTCTTTAATCTTCTCTTCCCTGGCTACTTGACACACAGTTTTAAACAACTCTTGGTTACTTTCAGTGGGATGTCTCCGGTAATCTCTACTCATGTCTCGCACATTTGCGTTAAGCATCTTTATGTAATCATTCTCATACCATTTTATTTTCTTCCTCTGAGGGTTACTTCGCCCAGGCGTACGGCGCGGAACTCTTAGACAGCTCTCAATGTGGTGGTTAAGGTCATCAACAAATGTGTTAAGTGGTGTTACGTTACTGACTGTCCGTGGTGTTACGTTACTGACCGTCCGTGGTGTTACGTTACTGACCGTCCGTGGTGTTACATTACTGACCGCCCGTGGTGTTACGTTACTGACCGTCCGTGTTGTAACGTTACTGACCGTCCGTGTTGTAACGTTACTGACTGTCCGTGTTGTAACGTTACTGACCGTCCGTGGTGTTACGTTACTGACCGTCCGTGTTGTAACGTTACTGACCGTCCGTGGTGTTACGTTACTGACCGTCCGTCCGTGTTGTAACGTTACTGACCGTCCGTGGTGTAACGTTACTGACCGTCCGTGTTGTAACGTTACTGACCGTCCGTGGTGTAACGTTACTGACCGTCCGTGTTGTAACGTTACTGACCGTCCGTGCTGTAACGTTACTGACCGTCCGTGTTGTAACGTTACTGACCGTCCGTGGTGTAACATTACTGACCGTCCGTGGTGTAACGTTACTGACCGTCCGTGCTGTAACGTTACTGACCGTCCGTGGTGTAACGTTACTGACCGTCCGTGCTGTAACGTTACTGACCGTCCGTGCTGTAACGTTACTGACCGTCCGTGGTGTTACGTTACTGACCGTCCGTGCTGTAACGTTACTAACCGTCCGTGTTGTAACGTTACTGACCGTCCGTGTTGTAACGTTACTGACCGTCCGTGCTGTAACGTTACTGACCGTCCGTGGTGTAACGTTACTGACCGTCCGTGGTGTAACGTTACTGACCGTCCGTGGTGTAACGTTACTGACCGTCCGTGGTGTTACGTTACTGACCTCCTATAACCAGTAAGAAACGCAGTTAAATGTTAGCAAACTTCACTACATATTTTTCCCCCATTTTCCCGAGGACAGACCGGCTGTCTGGCTCACCTCCCACCACAATATATATATTATATATATTGTATTTCCCTCCACAAAATCATGTTTTTCCCCACAAAATCACTTAAAAAATCATTTCATTCAATGACTGATGGTGTTATGCTAATTTGTTTTTCTTTTCCATAATATATGCATAATATATTATATTCCATAATATGTTTTCTTTTAAAAATATATATATATATATATATATATATATATATATATATATATATATATATTATATATATATATATGTCGTACCTAGTAGCCAGAACGCACTTCTCAGCCTACTATGCAAGGCTCGATTTGCCTAATAAGCCAAGTTTTCATGAATTAATTGTTTTTCGACTACCTAACCTACCTAACCTAACCTAACCTAACTTTTTCGGCTACCTAACCTAACCTATAAAAATAGGTTAGGTTAGGTTAGGTTAGGTTAGGTAGGGTTGGGTAGGTTCGGTCATATATCTACGTTAATTTTAACTCAAATAAAAAAAAATTAACCTCATACGTAATGAAATGGGTAGCTTTATCATTTGATAATAAAAAAATTAGAGAAAATATATTAATTCATGAAAACTTGGCTTATTAGGCAAATCGGGCCTTGCATAGTAGGCCGAGAAGTGCGTTCTGGCTACTAGGTACGACATTATATATATATATATATATATATATATATATATATATATATATATATATATATATATATGTCGTACCTAATAGCCAGAACGCACTTCTCAGCCTACTATTCAAGGCCCGATTTGCCTAATAAGCCAAGTTTTCATGAATTAATGTTTTTTCGTCTACCTAACCTACCTAACCTAACCTAACCTAGCTTTTTTTGGCTACCTAACCTAGCCTTACCTATAAATATAGGTTAGGTTAGGTTAGGTAGGGTTGGTTAGGTTCGGTCATATATCTACGTTAATTTTAACTCCAATAAAAAAAAATTGACCTCATACATAGAGAAAAGGGTTGCTTTATCATTTCATAAGAAAAAAATTATAGTAAATATATTAATTCAGGAAAACTAGGCTTATTAGGCAAATCGGGCCTTGAATAGTAGGCTGAGAAGTGAGTTCTGGCTACTAGGTACGACATATATATATATATATATATATATATATATATATATATATATATATATATATATATATATATATATATATATATATATATGCATACAAATAGCATGGCTCGCTGCCAGCCGCTATTGAAGGTTAGACCAGGACAGATATAACCTCACGATATTTACAAAACGATTAACTGGTGTGACAGCCACATGTGCGAGCCATGTGTCCGTGCCACATATATGTATATATAACCACACTTCCCGCCCTCCTAAACCAAGACACCATTTTAATTCAAACGTTTATCATTAGTAAATACAGCCATAAATACGTTACCAGGGGAAATAGAGTTGTGTGTATATAAGGATATACACACACACACACAAGTCCGATGTATAGAATACGTATACGTATGTATGAGTCGATATACTTTCAACAATAGGATGTATTTCTAACGTTGGTTTACTCGAACGTAAAGAACACGACGTATTAGCTGAGAGGATGAGTTTAGTCACACAGTGGGAGGCTGAGGGCGACACTGAGATGAGGGAGGCTGACCTCAGCATCCTCTCTACCCCCTGAACACCATACAGCTGCCTGCAGCGTGCACGCGACGTCATCAACACGTCTCTTTACGGTATTTAACGTAGCTACAGTGATGCATCTGCGTCAAAATAACGTTGTTAGAGAGTTGTGTACTCTCTGGGTGGCGGGTTACTCTCGCTCCCACAGGTAACATTCTTGTTCACGCTTTAGACAGGTGAGTCATTAGTCAAGGTGTTGACGGGACCTGCCCAGTCCAGGTAGTTGTTGCCTGCAGACTGTAATGATGGTAGTTGTTGCCTGCAGACTGTAATGATGGTAGTTGTTGCCTGCAGACTGTAATGATGGTAGTTGTTGCCTGCAGACTGTAATGATGGTAGTTGTTGCCTGCAGACTGTAATGATGGTAGTTGTTGCCTGCAGACTGTCATCAAGGTAGTTGTTGCCTGCAGACTGTAATGATGGTAGTTGTTGCCTGCAGACTGTAATGATGGTAGTTGTTGCCTGCAGACTGTAATGATGGTAGTTGTTGCCTGCAGACTGTAATGATGGTAGTTGTTGCCTGCAGACTGTAATGATGGTAGTTGTTGCCTGCAGACTGTCATCAAGGTAGTTGTTGCCTGCAGACTGTAATGATGGTAGTTGTTGCCTGCAGACTGTAATGATGGTAGTTGTTGCCTGCAGACTGTAATGATGGTAGTTGTTGCCTGCAGACTGTAATGATGGTAGTTGCTGCCTGCAGACTGTCATCAAGGTAGTTGTTGCCTGCAGACTGTAATGATGGTAGTTGTTGCCTGCAGACTGTAATGATGGTAGTTCTTGCCTGCAGACTGTAATGATGGTAGTTGTTGCCTGCAGACTGTAATGATGGTAGTTGTTGCCTGCAGACTGTAATGATGGTAGTTGTTGCCTGCAGACTGTAATGATGGTAGTTGTTGCCTGCAGACTGTAATGACGGTAGTTGTTGCCTGCAGACTGTCATGACGGTAGTTGTTGCCTGCAGACTGTAATGACGGTAGTTGTTGCCTGCAGACTGTAATGACGGTAGTTGTTGCCTGCAGACTGTAATGACGGTAGTTGTTGCCTGCAGACTGTAATGATGATAGTTGTTGCCTGCAGACTGTAATGTTGATAGTTGTTGCCTGCAGACTGTAATGATAGTAGTTGTTGCCTGCAGACTGTCATGACGGTAGTTGTTGCCTGCAGACTGTAATGACGGTAGTTGTTGCCTGCAGACTGTAATGATGATAGTTGTTGCCTGCAGACTGTAATGTTGATAGTTGTTGCCTGCAGACTGTAATGATGGTAGTTGTTGCCTGCAGACTGTCATCAAGGTAGTTGTTGCCTGCAGACTGTAATGATGGTAGTTGTTGCCTGCAGACTGTAATGATGATAGTTGTTGCCTGCAGACTGTAATGTTGATAGTTGTTGCCTGCAGACTGTAATGACGGTAGTTGTTGCCTGCAGACTGTAATGACGGTAGTTGTTGCCTGCAGACTGTAATGATGATAGTTGTTGCCTGCAGACTGTAATGATGATAGTTGTTGCCTGCAGACTGTCATGACGGTAGTTGTTGCCTGCAGACTGTAATGATGATAGTTGTTGCCTGCAGACTGTAATGATGATAGTTGTTGCCTGCAGACTGTCATGACGGTAGTTGTTGCCTGCAGACTGTAATGATGATAGTTGTTGCCTGCAGACTGTCATGACGGTAGTTGTTGCCTGCAGACTGTAATGACGGTAGTTGTTGCCTGCAGACTGTAATGATGATAGTTGTTGCCTGCAGACTGTAATGTTGATAGTTGTTGCCTGCAGACTGTAATGACGGTAGTTGTTGCCTGCAGACTGTAATGACGGTAGTTGTTGCCTGCAGACTGTAATGATGATAGTTGTTGCCTGCAGACTGTCATGACGGTAGTTGTTGCCTGCAGACTGTAATGACGGTAGTTGTTGCCTGCAGACTGTAATGATGATAGTTGTTGCCTGCAGACTGTAATGTTGATAGTTGTTGCCTGCAGACTGTAATGATGGTAGTTGTTGCCTGCAGACTGTCATCAAGGTAGTTGTTGCCTGCAGACTGTAATGATGGTAGTTGTTGCCTGCAGACTGTAATGATGATAGTTGTTGCCTGCAGACTGTAATGTTGATAGTTGTTGCCTGCAGACTGTAATGACGGTAGTTGTTGCCTGCAGACTGTAATGACGGTAGTTGTTGCCTGCAGACTGTAATGATGATAGTTGTTGCCTGCAGACTGTAATGATGATAGTTGTTGCCTGCAGACTGTCATGACGGTAGTTGTTGCCTGCAGACTGTAATGATGATAGTTGTTGCCTGCAGACTGTAATGATGATAGTTGTTGCCTGCAGACTGTCATGACGGTAGTTGTTGCCTGCAGACTGTAATGATGATAGTTGTTGCCTGCAGACTGTCATGACGGTAGTTGTTGCCTGCAGACTGTAATGACGGTAGTTGTTGCCTGCAGACTGTAATGATGATAGTTGTTGCCTGCAGACTGTAATGTTGATAGTTGTTGCCTGCAGACTGTAATGACGGTAGTTGTTGCCTGCAGACTGTAATGACGGTAGTTGTTGCCTGCAGACTGTAATGATGATAGTTGTTGCCTGCAGACTGTAATGATGATAGTTGTTGCCTGCAGACTGTCATGACGGTAGTTGTTGCCTGCAGACTGTAATGATGATAGTTGTTGCCTGCAGACTGTAATGATGATAGTTGTTGCCTGCAGACTGTCATGACGGTAGTTGTTGCCTGCAGACTGTAATGACGGTAGTTGTTGCCTGCAGACTGTAATGATGATAGTTGTTGCCTGCAGACTGTAATGATGATAGTTGTTGCCTGCAGACTGTCATGACGGTAGTTGTTGCCTGCAGACTGTAATGACGGTAGTTGTTGCCTGCAGACTGTCATGACGGTAGTTGTTGCCTGCAGACTGTAATGATGATAGTTGTTGCCTGCAGACTGTAATGATGATAGTTGTTGCCTGCAGACTGTCATGACGGTAGTTGTTGCCTGCAGACTGTAATGACGGTAGTTGTTGCCTGCAGACTGTAATGATGATAGTTGTTGCCTGCAGACTGTAATGATGATAGTTGTTGCCTGCAGACTGTAATGTTGATAGTTGTTGCCTGCAGACTGTAATGATGGTAGTTGTTGCCTGCAGACTGTAATGATGATAGTTGTTGCCTGCAGACTGTAATGATGATAGTTGTTGCCTGCAGACTGTAATGTTGATAGTTGTTGCCTGCAGACTGTAATGATGGTAGTTGTTGCCTGCAGACTGTCATGATGATAGTTGTTGCCTGCAGACTGTAATGATGGTAGTTGTTGCCTGCAGACTGTAATGATGGTAGTTGTTGCCTGCAGACTGTAATGACGGTAGTTGTTGCCTGCAGACTGTAATGATGGTAGTTGTTGCCTGCAGACTGTAATGATGGTAGTTGTTGCCTGCAGACTGTCATCAAGGCAGGTGTTGCTTGCAGACTGTCATCAAGGCAGGTGTTGCTTGCAGACTGTCATCAAGGCAGGTGTTGCTTGCAGACTGTCATCAAGGCAGGTGTTGCTTGCAGACTGTCATCAAGGCAGGTGTTGCTTGCAGACTGTCATCAAGGTAGGTGTTGCTTGCAGACTGTCATCAATGCAGGTGTTGCTTGCAGACTGTCATCAAGGCAAGTGTTGCTTGCAGACTGTCATCATGGCAGGTGTTGCTTGCAGACTGTCATCAATGCAGGTGTTGCTTGCAGACTGTCATCAAGGCAGGTGTTGCTTTTAGACTGTCATCAAGGTAGGTGTTGCTTGCAGACTGTCATCATGGCAGGTGTTGCTTGCAGACTATCATCAAGGTAGGTGTTGCTTGCAGACTGTCATCAAGGCAGGTGTTGCTTGCAGACTGTCATCAATGCAGGTGTTGCTTGCAGACTGTCATCAAGGCAAGTGTTGCTTGCAGACTGTCATCATGGCAGGTGTTGCTTGCAGACTGTCATCAAGGTAGGTGTTGCTTGCAGACTGTCATCAAGGCAGGTGTTGCTTGCAGACTGTCATCAAGGCAGGTGTTGCTTGCAGACTGCCATCAAGGTAGTTGTTGCCTGCAGACTGTCATCAAGGTAGGTGTTGCTTGCAGACTGTCATCAAGGTAGGTGTTGCTTGCAGACTGTCAGTTGGCGTGTACAGGTGGGCTACAGCTCCTGCTAATTAGTTACCTCTCACCCGCTGCCTCTTCCACAACAACCAACTTCAACATGAACAATACATACATGTTAATTTGTGGAAAACCTTTTATTATTCTTTTCAGTAATTACGTTGAAGAAATTGTGGTGATACACGTTGGGTGGTGGTGGTTGTTGTTTTGGGGGTGGAGGGGGTGGTGGTTGTTCTGGTGGTGGTGGTGGTGGTTGTTCTGGTGGTGGTGGTGGTGGTGGTGGTGGTTGTTCCGGGGGTGGTAGTGGTGGTGGTGGTGGTTCTGGTGGTGGTTGTTCTGGTGGTGGTTGTTCCGGGGGTGGTGGTGGTGGTGGTTGTTCCGGGGGTGGTAGTGGTGGTGGTGGTGGTGGTTGTTCTGGTGGTGGTTGTTCGGGTGGTGGTGGTTGTTCCGGGGGTGGTTGTGGTGGTGGTTGTTCTGGTGGTGGTGGTGGTGGTGTTGGTGGTTCTGGTGGTGGTGGTGGTTGTTCTGGTGGTGGTGGTGGTGGTTGTTCTGGTGGTGGTGGTGGTGGTGGTTGTTCTGGTGGTGGTGGTGGTTGTGGTGGTTGTTCTGGTGGTGGTGGTGGTGGTGGTGGTTGTTCTGGTGGTGGTGGTGGTTGTGGTGGTTGTTCTGGTGGTGGTTGTTCTGGTGGTGGTGGTGGTGGTGGTGGTGGCGGTGGTTGTTCTGGTGTTGGTTGTTCTGGTGGAGGTGGTGGTGGTGGTGGTGGTGGTTGTTCTGGTGGTGGTTGTTCTGGTGGTGGTGGTGGTGGTGGTGGTGGCGGTGGTTGTTCTGGTGGTGGTTGTTCTGGTGGTGGTGGTGGTGGTGGTGGTGGTGGTTGTTCTGGTGGTGGTGGTGGTTGTTCTGGTGGTGGTGGTGGTTGTTCTGGTGGTGGTGGTGGTGGTGGTTGTTCTGGTGGTGGTGGTGGTTGTTCTGGTGATGGTGGTGGTTGTTCTGGTGGTGGTGATGGTGGTGGTGGTTGTTCTGGTGATGGTGGTGGTGGTGGTGGTGGTGGTGGTGGTGGTTGTTCTGGGGGTGGTGGTGGTTGTTCTGGTGGTGCTTGTTCTGGGGATGGTGGAGGTGGTGGAGGTGGTGGTGGTGGTGGTGGTTGTTCTGGTGGTGGTGGTGGTGGTGGTGGTGGTGGTTGTTCTGGTGGTGGTTGTTCTGGTGGTGGTTGTTCTGGTGGTGGTTGTTCTGGTGGTGGTGGTGGTTGTTCTGGTGGTGGTGGTGGTGGTGGTGGTGGTGGTTGTTCTGGTGGTGGTGGTGGTGGTGGTTGTTCTGGTGGTGGTGGTGGTTGTTCTGGTGATGGTGGTGGTTGTTCTGGTGGTGGTGATGGTGGTGGTGGTTGTTCTGGTGATGGTGGTGGTGGTGGTGGTGGTGGTGGTTGTTCTAGGGGTGGTGGTGGTTGTTCTGGTGGTGGTGGTGGTGGTGGTGGTTGTTCTGGTGGTGGTGGTGGTTGTTCTGGTGATGGTGGTGGTTGTTCTGGTGGTGGTGATGGTGGTGGTGGTTGTTCTGGTGATGGTGGTGGTGGTGGTGGTGGTGGTGGTGGTTGTTCTGGGGGTGGTGGTGGTGGTTCTGGTGGTGCTTGTTCTGGGGATGGTGGAGGTGGTGGAGGTGGTGGAGGTGGTGGTGGTGGTGGTGATGGGGGAGGGTGTTGGATATGGACAACGACACCCATTACCTCTCTACACTGGTAGGAAAATAAGGCGCCTAATCTCTCAACAGTGAGAGAGAGAGAGAGAGAGAGAGAGAGAGAGAGAGAGAGAGAGAGAGAGAGAGAGAGAGAGAGAGAGAGAGAGAGAGAGAGAGAGAGAGAGAGAGAGAGAGAAACAGACAGACAGACAGACAGACAGACAGACAGACAGACAGACAGAGAGTGAGAGAGAGAGAGAGACCCCCGCCTGTCTCTCTATACTGACAGGAACACAACACCCCTTATCAGTATACACTGAGAGAACCCCTTATCTCCCCCACACCAACAGGAAAACGAGAACCCCTTATCTACACTGAAGACAAAAAAAAGGAAACTGACATGTGCCCATTGCGAGAAGCAATAGTTGAGAGGTCCTGTGTGACCAACAGGTAGGCTGCTCCACCTCCAGCCCGGCCTTGTGTCCTCCACCACACTGGTGTGCACCGTTACACTCATAAGGGCCACGAGTCACCCAGCATTTAATGGCCTACTTACGAAACCTGTACATCTTCCCTCGAACATGACGGCATAATCTGTATTTATTATTCAGTCGACGCGCTCGGAAGACAGCCTCGTTGTTCTTCGCAGATAAAACTATTGGATAAGTGTAAACAAAGCCGCCATGGCTGAGGATAGATGTACAGGTTTCGTAAGTGGTAGTGTAAATAGTTGACGAGTCCTGGTCCGTGGTGTTCCGGCACGCCTGGTGGTGTTCCGGCACGCCTGGTGGTCTGGCACACCTGGTGGTGTTCCGGCACGCCTGGTGGTCAGGCACACCTGGTGGTCTGGCACGCCTGGTGGTCTGGCACGCCTGGTGGTCTGGCACGCCTGGTGGTGTTCCGGCACACCTGGTGGTGTTCCGGCACGCCTGGTGGTCTGGCACGCCTGGTGGTGTTCCGGCACGCCTGGTGGTCTGGCACGCCTGGTGGTCTGGCACGCCTGGTGGTCTGGCACGCCTGGTGGTCTGGCACGCCTGGTGGTGTTCCGGCACGCCTGGTGGTCTGGCACGCCTGGTGGTGTTCCGGCACGCCTGGTGGTGTTCCGGCACGCCTGGTGGTGTTCCGGCACACCTGGTGGTCTGGCACGCCTGGTGGTGTTCCGGCACACCTGGTGGTGTTCCGGCACGCCTGGTGGTCTGGCACGCCTGGTGGTGTTCCGGCACACCTGGTGGTGTTCCGGCACGCCTGGTGGTCTGGCACGCCTGGTGGTGTTCCGGCACACCTGGTGGTGTTCCGACACGCCTGGTGGTGTTCCGGCACGCCTGGTGGTCTGGCACGCTTGGTGGTGTTCCGGCACACCTGGTGGTCTGGCACGCCTGGTGGTCTGGCACGCCTGGTGGTCTGGCACGCCTGGTGGTCTGGCACGCCTGGTGGTGTTCCGGCACACCTGGTGGTGTTCCGGCACACCTGGTGGTCTGGCACGCCTGGTGGTGTTCCGACACACCTGGTGGTGTTCCGGCACGCCTGGTGGTCTGGCACGCCTGGTGGTCTGGCACGCCTGGTGGTGTTCCGGCACACCTGGTGGTCTGGCACACCTTATGGTGTTCCGGCACACCTGGTGGTCTGGCACACCTGGTGGTCTGGCACGCCTGGTGGTGTTCCGGCACACCTGGTGGTCTGGCACACCTGGTGGTCTGGCACGCCTGGTGGTGTTCCGGCACACCTGGTGGTGTTCCGGCACGCCTGGTGGTCTGGCACGCCTGGTGGTGTTCCGGCACGCCTGGTGGTCTGGCACGCCTGGTGGTGTTCCGGCACGCCTGGTGGTCTGGCACGCCTGGTGGTGTTCCGGCACACCTGGTGGTCTGGCACGCCTGGTGGTGTTCCGGCACACCTGGTGGTGTTCCGGCACGCCTGGTGGTCTGGCACGCCTGGTGGTGTTCCGGCACGCCTGGTGGTCTGGCACGCCTGGTGGTCTGGCACGCCTGGTGGTGTTCCGACACGCCTGGTGGTGTTCCGGCACGCCTGGTGGTCTGGCACGCCTGGTGGTGTTCCGGCACACCTGGTGGTCTGGCACGCCTGGTGGTGTTCCGGCACGCCTGGTGGTCTGGCACGCCTGGTGGTCTGGCACGCCTGGTGGTGTTCCGGCACACCTGGTGGTGTTCCGGCACGCCTGGTGGTGTTCCGACACGCCTGGTGGTGTTCCGGCACACCTGGTGGTCTGGCACGCCTGGTGGTGTTCCGGCACACCTGGTGGTGTTCCGACACGCCTGGTGGTGTTCCGGCACGCCTGGTGGTCTGGCACGCCTGGTGGTGTTCCGGCACGCCTGGTGGTCTGGCACGCCTGGTGGTCTGGCACGCCTGGTGGTGTTCCGGCACACCTGGTGGTGTTCCGGCACGCCTGGTGGTCTGGCACGCCTGGTGGTGTTCCGGCACGCCTGGTGGTCTGGCACGCCTGGTGGTGTTCCGGCACGCCTGGTGGTCTGGCACGCCTGGTGGTGTTCCGGCACGCCTGGTGGTCTGGCACGCCTGGTGGTCTGGCACACCTGGTGGTGTTCCGGCACGCCTGGTGGTGTTCCGGCACGCCTGGTGGTCTGGCACGCCTGGTGGTGTTCCGGCACGCCTGGTGGTGTTCCGACACGCCTGGTGGTGTTCCGGCACGCCTGGTGGTCTGGCACGCCTGGTGGTGTTCCGGCACGCCTGGTGGTCTGGCACGCCTGGTGGTGTTCCGGCACGCCTGGTGGTGTTCCGGCACGCCTGGTGGTGTTCCGGCACGCCTGGTGGTGTTCCGACACGCCTGGTGGTGTTCCGACACGCCTGGTGGTCTGGCACGCCTGGTGGTCTGGCACGCCTGGTGGTGTTCCGGCACGCCTGGTGGTGTTCCGACACGCCTGGTGGTGTTCCGACACGCCTGGTGGTGTTCCGGCACGCCTGGTGGTGTTCCGACACGCCTGGTGGTGTTCCGACACGCCTGGTGGTGTTCCGGCACGCCTGGTGGTCTGGCACGCCTGGTGGTGTTCCGGCACGCCTGGTGGTGTTCCGACACGCCTGGTGGTGTTCCGACACGCCTGGTGGTGTTCCGGCACGCCTGGTGGTCTGGCACGCCTGGTGGTGTTCCGACACGCCTGGTGGTCTGGCACGCCTGGTGGTGTTCCGGCACACCTGGTGGTCTGGCACGCCTGGTGGTGTTCCGGCACGCCTGGTGGTGTTCCGGCACACCTGGTGGTCTGGCACGCCTGGTGGTGTTCCGACACGCCTGGTGGTGTTCCGGCACACCTGGTGGTCTGGCACGCCTGGTGGTGTTCCGGCACGCCTGGTGGTGTTCCGACACGCCTGGTGGTGTTCCGGCACGCCTGGTGGTGTTCCGGCACGCCTGGTGGTGTTCCGACACGCCTGGTGGTGTTCCGACACGCCTGGTGGTGTTCCGGCACGCCTGGTGGTGTTCCGACACGCCTGGTGGTGTTCCGGCACGCCTGGTGGTGTTCCGGCACACCTGGTGGTCTGGCACGCCTGGTGGTGTTCCGGCACGCCTGGTGGTCTGGCACGCCTGGTGGTGTTCCGGCACACCTGGTGGTCTGGCACGCCTGGTGGTGTTCCGGCACACCTGGTGGTGGTCTGGCACGCCTGGTGGTCTGGCACGCCTGGTGGTGTTCCGGCACACCTGGTGGTGGTCTGGCACGCCTAGTGGTCTGGCACACCTGGTGGTCTGGCACACCTGGTGGTCTGGCACGCCTGGTGGTGTTCCGGCACACCTGGTGGTGGTCTGGCACGCCTGGTGGTCTGGCACGCCTGGTGGTGTTCCGGCACGCCTGGTGGTGTTCCGACACGCCTGGTGGTGTTCCGGCACGCCTGGTGGTGTTCCGACACGCCTGGTGGTGTTCCGACACGCCTGGTGGTGTTCCGGCACACCTGGTGGTCTGGCACGCCTGGTGGTCTGGCACGCCTGGTGGTGTTCCGGCACACCTGGTGGTGGTCTGGCACGCCTGGTGGTCTGGCACGCCTGGTGGTGTTCCGGCACACCTGGTGGTGGTCTGGCACGCCTGGTGGTCTGGCACACCTGGTGGTCTGGCACACCTGGTGGTCTGGCACGCCTGGTGGTGTTCCGGCACACCTGGTGGTGGTCTGGCACGCCTGGTGGTCTGGCACGCCTGGTGGTGTTCCGGCACACCAGGTGGTCTGGCACACCTGGTGGTCTGGCACGCCTGGTGGTCTGGCACGCCTGGTGGTGTTCCGGCACACCTGGTGGTCTGGCACACCTGGTGGTCTGGCACGCCTGGTGGTCTGGCACGCCTGGTGGTCTGGCACGCCTGGTGGTCTGGCACGCCTGGTGGTCTGGCACGCCTGGTGGTCTGGCACGCCTGGTGGTCTGGCACGCCTGGTGGTGTTCCGGCACACCTGGTGTTCCGGCACGACTGGTGGTCTGGCACGCCTGGTGGTGTTCCGGCACGCCTGGTGGTCTGGCACGCCTGGTGGTGTTCCGGCACGCCTGGTGGTCTGGCACGCCTGGTGGTCTGGCACACCTGGTGGTGTTCCGGCACGCCTGGTGGTGTTCCGGCACGCCTGGTGGTCTGGCACGCCTGGTGTTCCGGCACGCCTGGTGGTGTTCCGACACGCCTGGTGGTGTTCCGGCACGCCTGGTGGTCTGGCACGCCTGGTGGTGTTCCGGCACGCCTGGTGGTCTGGCACGCCTGGTGGTGTTCCGGCACGCCTGGTGGTGTTCCGGCACGCCTGGTGGTGTTCCGGCACGCCTGGTGGTGTTCCGACACGCCTGGTGGTGTTCCGACACGCCTGGTGGTCTGGCACGCCTGGTGGTCTGGCACGCCTGGTGGTGTTCCGGCACGCCTGGTGGTGTTCCGACACGCCTGGTGGTGTTCCGACACGCCTGGTGGTGTTCCGGCACGCCTGGTGGTGTTCCGACACGCCTGGTGGTGTTCCGACACGCCTGGTGGTGTTCCGGCACGCCTGGTGGTCTGGCACGCCTGGTGGTGTTCCGGCACGCCTGGTGGTGTTCCGACACGCCTGGTGGTGTTCCGACACGCCTGGTGGTGTTCCGGCACGCCTGGTGGTCTGGCACGCCTGGTGGTGTTCCGACACGCCTGGTGGTCTGGCACGCCTGGTGGTGTTCCGGCACACCTGGTGGTCTGGCACGCCTGGTGGTGTTCCGGCACGCCTGGTGGTGTTCCGGCACACCTGGTGGTCTGGCACGCCTGGTGGTGTTCCGACACGCCTGGTGGTGTTCCGGCACACCTGGTGGTCTGGCACGCCTGGTGGTGTTCCGGCACGCCTGGTGGTGTTCCGACACGCCTGGTGGTGTTCCGGCACGCCTGGTGGTGTTCCGGCACGCCTGGTGGTGTTCCGACACGCCTGGTGGTGTTCCGACACGCCTGGTGGTGTTCCGGCACGCCTGGTGGTGTTCCGACACGCCTGGTGGTGTTCCGGCACGCCTGGTGGTGTTCCGGCACACCTGGTGGTCTGGCACGCCTGCTGGTGTTCCGGCACGCCTGGTGGTCTGGCACGCCTGGTGGTGTTCCGGCACACCTGGTGGTCTGGCACGCCTGGTGGTGTTCCGGCACACCTGGTGGTGGTCTGGCACGCCTGGTGGTCTGGCACGCCTGGTGGTCTGGCACGCCTGGTGGTGTTCCGGCACACCTGGTGGTGGTCTGGCACGCCTGGTGGTCTGGCACACCTGGTGGTCTGGCACACCTGGTGGTCTGGCACGCCTGGTGGTGTTCCGGCACACCTGGTGGTGGTCTGGCGCGCCTGGTGGTCTGGCACGCCTGGTGGTGTTCCGCCACGCCTGGTGGTGTTCCGACACGCCTGGTGGTGTTCCGGCACGCCTGGTGGTGTTCCGACACGCCTGGTGGTGTTCCGACACGCCTGGTGGTGTTCCGGCACACCTGGTGGTCTGGCACGCCTGGTGGTCTGGCACGCCTGGTGGTGTTCCGGCACACCTGGTGGTGGTCTGGCACGCCTGGTGGTCTGGCACGCCTGGTGGTGTTCCGGCACACCTGGTGGTGGTCTGGCACGCCTGGTGGTCTGGCACACCTGGTGGTCTGGCACACCTGGTGGTCTGGCACGCCTGGTGGTGTTCCGGCACACCTGGTGGTGGTCTGGCACGCCTGGTGGTCTGGCACGCCTGGTGGTGTTCCGGCACACCTGGTGGTCTGGCACACCTGGTGGTCTGGCACGCCTGGTGGTCTGGCACGCCTGGTGGTGTTCCGGCACACCTGGTGGTCTGGCACACCTGGTGGTCTGGCACGCCTGGTGGTCTGGCACGCCTGGTGGTCTGGCACGCCTGGTGGTCTGGCACGCCTGGTGGTCTGGCACGCCTGGTGGTCTGGCACGCCTGGTGGTGTTCCGGCACACCTGGTGGTCTGGCACGCCTGGTGGTCTGGCACGCCTGGTGGTCTGGCACGCCTGGTGGTGTTCCGACACACCTGGTGGTCTGGCACACCTGGTGGTGTTCCGGCACACCTGGTGGTCTGGCACGCCTGGTGGTGTTCCGGCACACCTGGTGGTCTGGCACGCCTGGTGGTGTTCCGGCACACCTGGTGGTCTGGCACGCCTGGTGGTGTTCCGACACACCTGGTGGTCTGGCACACCTGGTGGTGTTCCGACACACCTGGTGGTGTTCCGACACACCTGGTGGTCTGGCACGCCTGGTGGTGTTCCGGCACACCTGGTGGTCTGGCACACCTGGTGGTCTGGCACGCCTGGTGGTCTGGCACGCCTGGTGGTGTTCCGGCACACCTGGTGGTCTGGCACACCTGGTGGTCTGGCACGCCTGGTGGTCTGGCACGCCTGGTGGTGTTCCGGCACACCTGGTGGTCTGGCACACCTGGTGGTCTGGCACGCCTGGTGGTCTGGCACGCCTGGTGGTGTTCCGGCACACCTGGTGGTGGTCTGGCACGCCTGGTGGTGTTCCGGCACGCCTGGTGGTGTTCCGACACACCTGGTGGTCTGGCACGCCTGGTGGTCTGGCACGCCTGGTGGTGTTCCAGCACACCTGGTGGTGGTCTGGCACGCCTGGTGGTGTTCCGGCACGCCTGGTGGTCTGGCACGCCTGGTGGTGTTCCGGCACGCCTGGTGGTCTGGCACGCCTGGTGGTCTGGCACGCCTGGTGGTGTTCCGGCACGCCTGGTGGTGTTCCGACACACCTGGTGGTCTGGCACGCCTGGTGGTGTTCCGACACACCTGGTGGTCTGGCACGCCTGGTGGTGTTCCGGCACACCTGGTGGTGTTCCGGCACGCCTGGTGGTGTTCCGACACACCTGGTGGTCTGGCACGCCTGGTGGTCTGGCACGCCTGGTGGTCTGGCACGCCTGGTGGTCTGGCACGCCTGGTGGTCTGGCACACCTGGTGGTGTTCCGACACACCTGGTGGTCTGGCACGCCTGGTGGTGTTCCGACACACCTGGTGGTCTGGCACGCCTGGTGGTGTTCCGGCACACCTGGTGGTGGTCTGGCACGCCTGGTGGTCTGGCACGCCTGGTGGTGTTCCGGCACACCTGGTGGTGTTCCGGCACGCCTGGTGGTGTTCCGACACACCTGGTGGTCTGGCACGCCTGGTGGTCTGGCACGCCTGGTGGTCTGGCACGCCTGGTGGTCTGGCACGCCTGGTGGTCTGGCACACCTGGTGGTCTGGCACACCTGGTGGTCTGGCACACCTGGTGGTCTGGCACGCCTGGTGGTCTGGCACACCTGGTGGTCTGGCACGCCTGGTGGTCTGGCACGCCTGGTGGTCTGGCACACCTGGTGGTCTGGCACGCCTGGTGGTCTGGCACGCCTGGTGGTCTGGCACACCTGGTGGTCTGGCACGCCTGGTGGTCTGGCACGCCTGGTGGTGTTCCGGCACGCCTGGTGGTCTGGCACACCTGGTGGTGTTCCGGCACGCCTGGTGGTCTGGCACGCCTGGTGGTGTTCCGGCACGCCTGGTGGTCTGGCACGCCTGGTGGTCTGGCACGCCTGGTGGTCTGGCACACCTGGTGGTCTGGCACGCCTGGTGGTCTGGCACGCCTGGTGGTCTGGCACACCTGGTGGTCTGGCACGCCTGGTGGTCTGGCACGCCTGGTGGTCTGGCACGCCTGGTGGTCTGGCACGCCTGGTGGTCTGGCACGCCTGGTGGTCTGGCACGCCTGGTGGTCTGGCACGCCTGGTGGTCTGGCACACCTGGTGGTCTGGCACGCCTGGTGGTCTGGCACGCCTGGTGGTCTGGCACGCCTGGTGGTCTGGCACACCTGGTGGTCTGGCACGCCTGGTGGTCTGGCACGCCTGGTGGTCTGGCACGCCTGGTGGTCTGGCACGCCTGGTGGTCTGGCACGCCTGGTGGTCTGGCACGCCTGGTGGTCTGGCACGCCTGGTGGTCTGGCACGCCTGGTGGTGTTCCGGCACGGCTGGTGGTCTGGCACACCTGGTGGTCTGGCACGCCTGGTGGTGTTCCGGCACGCCTGGTGGTGTTCCGACACACCTGGTGGTGTTCCGACACACCTGGTGGTCTGGCACGCCTGGTGGTGTTCCGACACACCTGGTGGTGTTCCGGCACACCTGGTGGTGTTCCGACACACCTGGTGGTCTGGCACACCTGGTGGTGTTCCGACACACCTGGTGGTCTGGCACGCCTGGTGGTGTTCCGACACACCTGGTGGTCTGGCACGCCTGGTGGTGTTCCGGCACGCCTGGTGGTCTGGCACGCCTGGTGGTGTTCCGGCACGCCTGGTGGTCTGGCACACCTGGTGGTCTGGCACGCCTGGTGGTGTTCCGACACACCTGGTGGTCTGGCACACCTGGTGGTCTGGCACGCCTGGTGGTCTGGCACGCCTGGTGGTCTGGCACGCCTGGTGGTGTTCCGGCACGCCTGGTGGTCTGGCACACCTGGTGGTGTTCCGGCACGCCTGGTGGTCTGGCACGCCTGGTGGTGTTCCGGCACGCCTGGTGGTCTGGCACACCTGGTGGTGTTCCGACACACCTGGTGGTCTGGCACGCCTGGTGGTCTGGCACGCCTGGTGGTGTTCCGGCACGCTTGGTGGTCTGGCACGCCTGGTGGTCTGGCACACCTGGTGGTGTTCCGACACACCTGGTGGTCTGGCACGCCTGGTGGTGTTCCGACACACCTGGTGGTCTGGCACGCCTGGTGGTCTGGCACGCCTGGTGGTCTGGCACGCCTGGTGGTGTTCCGGCACGCCTGGTGGTCTGGCACGCCTGGTGGTCTGGCACGCCTGGTGGTCTGGCACGCCTGGTGGTGTTCCGGCACGCCTGGTGGTCTGGCACACCTGGTGGTGTTCCGGCACGCCTGGTGGTGTTCCGGCACGCCTGGTGGTGTTCCGGCACGCCTGGTGGTGTTCCGGCACGCCTGGTGGTCTGGCACGCCTGGTGGTCTGGCACGCCTGGTGGTCTGGCACGCCTGGTGGTGGTCTGGCACACCTGGTGGTGTTCCGGCACGCCTGGTGGTCTGGCACGCCTGGTGTTCCGGCACGCCTGGTGGTGTTCCGGCACGCCTGGTGGTGTTCCGGCACGCCTGGTGTTCCGGCACGCCTGGTGGTGTTCCGGCACGCCTGGTGGTCTGGCACGCCTGGTGTTCCGGCACGCCTGGTGGTGTTCCGGCACGCCTGGTGGTGTTCCGGCACGCCTGGTGGTGTTCCGGCACGCCTGGTGGTGTTCCGGCACGCCTGGTGGTGGTCTGGCACACCTGGTGGTGTTCCGGCACGCCTGGTGGTCTGGCACGCCTGGTGGTGTTCCGGCACGCCTGGTGGTGGTCTGGCACACCTGGTGGTGTTCCGGCACGCCTGGTGGTCTGGCACGCCTGGTGGTCTGGCACGCCTGGTGGTGGTCTGGCACACCTGGTGGTGTTCCGGCACGCCTGGTGGTCTGGCACGCCTGGTGGTCTGGCACGCCTGGTGGTCTGGCACGCCTGGTGGTCTGGCACGCCTGGTGGTGTTCCGGCACGCCTGGTGGTCTGGCACGCCTGGTGGTCTGGCACGCCTGGTGGTGTTCCGGCACGCCTGGTGGTCTGGCACACCTGGTGGTGTTCCGGCACGCCTGGTGGTGTTCCGGCACGCCTGGTGGTGTTCCGGCACGCCTGGTGGTGTTTCCGGCACGCCTGGTGGTCTGGCACGCCTGGTGGTCTGGCACGCCCTGGTGGTCTGGCACGCCTGGTGGTGGTCTGGCACACCTGGTGGTGTTCCGGCACGCCTGGTGGTCTGGCACGCCTGGTGTTCCGGCACGCCTGGTGGTGTTCCGGCACGCCTGGTGGTGTTCCGGCACGCCTGGTGTTCCGGCACGCCTGGTGGTGTTCCGGCACGCCTGGTGGTCTGGCACGCCTGGTGTTCCGGCACGCCTGGTGGTGTTCCGGCACGCCTGGTGGTGTTCCGGCACGCCTGGTGGTGTTCCGGCACGCCTGGTGGTGTTCCGGCACGCCTGGCGGTGGTCTGGCACACCTGGTGGTGTTCCGGCACGCCTGGTGGTCTGGCACGCCTGGTGGTGTTCCGGCACGCCTGGTGGTGGTCTGGCACACCTGGTGGTGTTCCGGCACGCCTGGTGGTCTGGCACGCCTGGTGGTCTGGCACGCCTGGTGGTGGTCTGGCACACCTGGTGGTGTTCCGGCACGCCTGGTGGTCTGGCACGCCTGGTGGTCTGGCACGCCTGGTGGTGTTCCGGCACGCCTGGTGGTCTGGCACGCCTGGTGGTGTTCCGGCACGCCTGGTGGTCTGGCACGCCTGGTGGTGTTCCGGCACGCCTGGTGGTCTGGCACGCCTGGTGGTGTTCCGGCACGCCTGGTGGTCTGGCACGCCTGGTGGTGTTCCGGCACGCCTGGTGGTCTGGCACACCTGGTGGTCTGGCACGCCTGGTGGTGTTCCGGCACGCCTGGTGGTCTGGCACACCTGGTTGTGTTCCGACACACCTGGTGGTCTGGCACACCTGGTGGTGTTCCGACACACCTGGTGGTCTGGCACGCCTGGTGGTGTTCCGACCCACCTGGTGGTCTGGCACGCCTGGTGGTGTTCCGGCACGCCTGGTGGTCTGGCACGCCTGGTGGTCTGGCACGCCTGGTGGTCTGGCACGCCTGGTGGTGTTCCGGCACGCCTGGTGGTCTGGCACACCTGGTGGTGTTCCGGCACGCCTGGTGGTGTTCCGGCACGCCTGGTGGTCTGGCACGCCTGGTGGTCTGGCACGCCTGGTGGTGTTCCGACACGACTGGTGGTCTGGCACGCCTGGTGGTGTTCCGACACGACTGGTGGTCTGGCACGCCTGGTGGTGTTCCGACACGACTGGTGGTCTGGCACGCCTGGTGGTGTTCCGGCACGCCTGGTGGTGTTCCGGCACACCTGGTGGTGTTCCGGCACGCCTGGTGGTCTGGCACGCCTGGTGGTGTTCCGACACGACTGGTGGTCTGGCACGCCTGGTGGTCTGGCACGCCTGGTGGTCTGGCACGCCTGGTGGTGTTCCGGCACGCCTGGTGGTCTGGCACACCTGGTGGTGTTCCGGCACGCCTGGTGGTCTGGCACGCCTGGTGGTGTTCCGGCACACCTGGTGGTCTGGCACGCCTGGTGGTCTGGCACACCTGGTGGTGTTCCGACACGCCTGGTGGTCTGGCACGCCTGGTGGTGTTCCGGCACACCTGGTGGTCTGGCACGCCTGGTGGTCTGGCACGCCTGGTGGTGTTCCGGCACACCTGGTGTTCCGGCACGCCTGGTGGTCTGGCACACCTGGTGGTGTTCCGACACACCTGGTGGTCTGGCACGCCTGGTGGTGTTCCGGCACGCCTGGTGGTCTGGCACACCTGGTGGTGTTCCGGCACGCCTGGTGGTGTTCCGGCACGCCTGGTGGTGTTCCGGCACGCCTGGTGGTGTTCCGGCACAAATGGTGGTGTTCCGGCACACCTGGTGGTGTTCCGACACAAATGGTGGTGTTCCGGCACGCCTGGTGGTGTTCCGGCACGCCTGGTGGTGTTCCGACACTCCTGGTGGTGTTCCGGCACACCTGGTGGTGTTCCGACACAAATGGTGGTGTTCTGGCACACCTGGTGGTGTTCCGGCACGCCTGGTGGTCTGGCACGCCTGGTGGTGTTCCGACACGACTGGTGGTCTGGCACACCTGGTGGTGTTCCGACACAAATGGTGGTGTTCCGGCACGCCTGGTGGTGTTCCGACACACCTGGTGGTGTTTCGGCACACCTGGTGGTGTTCCGACACAAATGGTGGTGTTCCGGCACGCCTGGTGGTGTTCCGACACGCCTGGTGGTGTTCCGACACGCCTGGTGGTCTGGCACGCCTGGTGGTCTGGCACACCTGGTGGTGTTCCGGCACGCCTGGTGGTCTGGCACGCCTGGTGGTGTTCCGACACAAATTGTAGTGTTCCGGCACACCTGGTGGTGTTCCGACACAAATGGTAGTGTTCCGGCACGCCTGGTGGTGTTCCGACACGCCTGGTGGTGTTCCGACACGCCTGGTGGTGTTCCGACACGCCTGGTGGTCTGGCACGCCTGGTGGTGTTCCGACACGCCTGGTGGTCTGGCACACCTGGTGGTGTTCCGACACGCCTGGTGGTGTTCCGACACGCCTGGTGGTGTTCCGGCACGCCTGGTGGTGTTCCAACACACCTGGTAGTGTTCCGACACGCCTGGTGGTCTGGCACACCTGGTGGTGTTCCGACACACCTGGTGGTGTTCCGACACGCCTGGTGGTGTTCCGACACACACGGTGGTGTTCCGACACGCCTGGTGGTCTGGCACACCTGGTGGTGTTCCGACATGCCTGGTGGTGTTCCGGCACACACGGTGGTGTTCCGACACACATGGTGGTGTTCCGGCACAACTGGTGGTGTTCCGGCACACCTGGTGGTGTTCCGACACACACGGTGGTGTTCCGACACGCCTGGTGGTCTGGCACACCTGGTGGTGTTCCGACACGACCGGTGGTCTGGCACGCCTGGTGGTGTTCCGACACACATGGTGGTGTTCCGGCACACCTGGTGGTGTTCCGACACACCTGGTGGTGTTCCGACACGCCTGGTGGTGTTCCGACACACATGGTGGTGTTCCGGCACACCTGGTGGTGTTCCGGCACACACGGTGGTGTTCCGACACACATGGTGGTGTTCCGGCACACCTGGTGGTGTTCCGACACACCTGGTGGTGTTCCGACACGCCTGGTGGTCTGGCACGCCTGGTGGTGTTCCGACACACATGGTGTTCCGGCACACCTGGTGGTGTTCCGGCACACACGGTGGTGTTCCGACACACATGGTGGTGTTCCGGCACACCTGGTGGTGTTCCGACACACCTGGTGGTGTTCCGACACGCCTGGTGGTCTGGCACGCCTGGTGGTGTTCCGACACACATGGTGGTGTTCCGACACACCTGGTGGTGTTCCGGCACACCTGGTGGTGTTCCGACACACATGGAGTGTTCCGGCACACCTGGTTGTGTTCCGACACACATGGTGGTGTTCCGGCACACCTGGTGGTGTTCCGGCACACCTGGTGTTCCGACACACCTGGTGGTGTTCCGGCACACCTGGTGTTCCGACACACATGGTGGTGTTCCGGCACACCTGGTGGTGTTCCGGCACACCTGGTGGTCTGGCACGCCTGGTGGTGTTCCGACACGCCTGGTGGTGTTCCGACACGCCTGGTGGTGTTCCGGCACACACGGTGGTGTTACGACACGCCTGGTGGTCTGGCACACCTGGTGGTGTTCCGACACGCCTGGTGGTGTTTCGACACGCCTGGTGGTGTTCCGGCACACACGGTGGTGTTCCGACACGCCTGGTGGTCTGGCACACCTGGTGGTGTTCCGACACGCCTGGTGGTGTTCCGACACTCCTGGTAGTCTGGCACGCCTGGTGGTGTTCCGACACACATGGTGGTGTTCCGGCACACCTGGTGGTGTTCCGGCACACCTGGTGGTGTTCCGACACACACGGTGGTGTTCCGACACGCCTGGTGGTCTGGCACACCTGGTGGTGTTCCGGCACGCCTGGTAGTGTTCCGGCACACCTGGTGGTGTTCCGGCACACACGGTGGTGTTCCGACACACATGGTGGTGTTCCGGCACACCTGGTGGTGTTCCGGCACACATGGTGGTGTTCCGAAACACATGGTGGTGTTTCGAAACACATGGTGGTGTTCCGGCACACCTGGTGGTGTTTCGAAACACATGGTGGTGTTCCGGCACACCTGGTGGTGTTCCGACACGCCTGGTGGTCTGGCACGCCTGGTGGTGTTCCGACACACATGGTGGTGTTCCGACACACCTGGTGGTGTTCCGACACACATGGTGGTGTTCCGGCACACCTGGTGGTGTTCCGGCACACCTGGTGGTGTTCCGAAACACATGGTGGTGTTTCAAAACACATGGTGGTGTTCCGGCACACCTGGTGGTGTTCCGGCACACTTGGTGGTGTTCCGACACACCTGGTGGTGTTCCGGCACACCTGGTGGTGTTCCGGCACACCTAGTGGTGTTCCGGCACACCTGGTGGTGTTCCGACACACATGGTGGTGTTCCGACACACATGGTGGTGTTCCGACACACCTGGTGGTGTTCCGGCACACCTGGTGGTGTTCCGACACACCTGGTGGTGTTCCGACACACATGGTGGTGTTCCGACACACATGGTGGTGTTCCGACACACATGGTGGTGTTCCGACACACATGGTGGTGTTCCGACACACATGGTGGTGTTCCGACACACATGGTGGTGTTCCGACACACATGGTGGTGTTCCGACACACATGGTGGTGTTCCGACACACATGGTGGTGTTCCGACACACATGGTGGTGTTCCGACACACATGGTGGTGTTCTGGCACACATAGTGGTGTTCCGGCACACCTGGTGGTGTTCCGACACGCCTGGTGGTGTTCCGACACACACCTGGTGGTTATCTTGAGATGATTTCGTGGCTTTTTAGTGTCCCCGCGGCCCGGTCCTCGACTAGGCCTCCACCCCCAGGAAGCAGCCCGTGACAGCTGACTAACACCCAGGTACCTATTTTACTGCTAGGTAACAGGGGCATAGGGTGAAAGAAACTCTGCCCATTGTTTCTCGCCGGCGCCAGGGATCGAACCCAGGACCACAGGATCACAAATCCAGCGTGCTGTCCGCTCGGCCGACCGGCTCCAGTTCCAGGTGTTCCGGCACACCTGGTCGTGTTCCGACACACATGGTGGTGTTCCGACACACACATGGTGGTGTTCCGACACACACATGGTGGTGTTCCGACACATACATGGTGGTGTTCCGACACACACATAGTGGTGTTCCGACACACACATGGTGGTGTTCCGACACACACATGGTGGTGTTCCGACACACACATAGTGGTGTTCCGACACGCCTGGTGGTCCGGCACGCCTGGTGGTGTTCCGACACACACCTGGTGGTGTTCCGACACACATGGTGGTGTTCCGACACACCTGGCGGTGTTCCAGGATAACTGCGAGTGTTCAGAACACCTGGTGTTCAGAACACCTGGTGTTCTAGTTGGTGGTTTTACTTTTTGCTTTAGTTACTTAGTGTTGGCCTAATTACTTGGTCATGTTCTAATTACTCAATGGTGCTCTGATTACTTGGTAGTGTTCTAATTATTGTTGTATTATTACTTGCCGGTGTTCTAATTACTTGCCGGTGTTCTAATTACTTACCGGTGTTCTAATAACTTACCGGTGTTCTAATTTCCTGCCGGTGTTCTAATTACTTCGTGTTAAATGACAGCGCTTATAATTCTTATTTAAATAATAATAATAAAAAAACCTTTGGCTTGAGAAATACACAGAATTACACGCTACAGTGCTGTAACTGATTGTTACAGAGCCTGTGAATTACACGCTACAGTGCTGTAACTGATTGTTACAGAGTCTGTGAATGACACGCTACAGTGCTGTAACTGATTGTTACAGAGTCTGTGAATGACACGCTACAGTGCTGTAACTGATTGTTACAGAGTCTGTGAATTACACGCTACAGTGCTGTAACTGATTGTTACAGAGTCTGTGAATTGAATACAGCCGCTAATACGCTTTATGGGCATAACTTACAAGAATTCAGTAAATTCAGTTAAATTGTTTACATGTTTGGTGTAAGCACTTAATACTGAACGAGAGGTAAACATACACATCGTCCAATACATTCATACATTCATCAAGTGATATACACATTTCGAGGACTACTGAATGAAGACAAAGGCTATTATAGAATCTGTATAGTACATAGCATTTAATATTTATAATAAAAACAGAACATATATATGGATTTTTTTTTTAGATGAGGAAAATTGGTGTGAGAGTTGAGTGAGAGGTGAGAGTTGTTATAATGGTGTTAGTTAACTATCTCTCAGTCTAATAGCCTGGTTGAGGATTGTAGAGCGTTTATTTGAAGATCATTCTGCAATTTGGCACCATATTAGCGTGTACGGTATGCCTGCTGTGGTTGATTCTGGTTGTCCCATGTTCCAACAGTCCAATCTTGTACCTTCCACCAATAGTTGTTGTAATTACAACCATTCTTGGATGGTTCGTTAACTGGTGGTTGTAGGTCCACCTCCTGGTAGTACTTTGAAGGTCACATACGAACAGTGTGTTGGTAAACTAATTTTGGAACTGGTATACCAACTGGTATACCAACTCTGGTGCGGGTGTACCAACTGGTATACCAACTCTGGTGTGGGTGTACCAACTGGTATACCAACTCTGGTGTGGGTGTACCAACTGGTATACCAACTTTAGTGCAGGTGTACCAACTGGTATACGAAATCTGGTGCGGGTGTACCAACGGGGTATACCAACTCAGGTTTACCAACTGTGGTAAAGGGTGGCAAATGGGGTACTCACCTACTTTGTTTGAAGGCGGCTTGTATGGTGTAGACTCCAGGTAGTCTGAGGGAATACAACAGTATTACTCCATCACACAACAGTATTACTCCATCACACAACAGTATTACTCCATCACACAACAGTATTACTCACTCACACAACAGTATTACTCCATCACACAACAGTATTACTCCATCACACAACAGTATTACTCCATCACACAACAGTATTACTCCATCACACAACAGTATTACTCCATCACACAACAGTATTACTCCATCACACAACAGTATTACTCCATCACACAACAGTATTACTCACTCACACAACAGTATTACTCCATCACACAACAGTATTACTCCATCACACAACAGTATTACTCACTCACACAACAGTATTACTCCATCACACAACAGTATTACTCCATCACACAACAGTAATGCACTCAAAAATACTCGCCTTAAAAAAAAGGCTTATAAAACAGCCCTCAGTAAAACAGTCCTCAGTAAAACAGCCCTCAGTAAAACAGCCCTCAGTAAAACAGTCCTCAGTAAAACAGCCCTCAGTAAAACAGTCCTCAGTAAAACAGCCCTCAGTAAAACAGTCCTCAGTAAAACAGTCCTCAGTAAAACAGCCCTCAGTAAAACAGTCCTCAGTAAAACAGTCCTCAGTAAAACAGCCCTCAGTAAAACAGCCCTCAGTAAAACAGTCCTCAGTAAAACAGCCCTCAGTAAAACAGTCCTCAGTAAAACAGCCCTCAGTAAAACAGTCCTCAGTAAAACAGTCCTCAGTAAAACAGCCCTCAGTAAAACAGTCCTCAGTAAAACAGCCCTCAGTAAAACAGCCCTCAGTAAAACAGTCCTCAGTAAAACAGTCCTCAGTAAAACAGTCCTCAGTAAAACAGTCCTCAGTAAAAAAGTCCTCAGTAAAACAGCCCTCAGTAAAACAGTCCTCAGTAAAACAGCCCTCAGTAAAACAGTCCTCAGTAAAACAGTCCTCAGTAAAACAGCCCTCAGTAAAACAGTCCTCAGTAAAACAGTCCTCAGTAAAACAGCCCTCAGTAAAACAGCCCTCAGTAAAACAGTCCTCAGTAAAACAGTCCTCAGTAAAACAGCCCTCAGTAAAACAGTCCTCAGTAAAACAGCCCTCAGTAAAACAGTCCTCAGTAAAACAGTCCTCAGTAAAACAGCCCTCAGTAAAACAGTCCTCAGTAAAACAGCCCTCAGTAAAACAGCCCTCAGTAAAACAGTCCTCAGTAAAACAGTCCTCAGTAAAACAGTCCTCAGTAAAACAGCCCTCAGTAAAACAGTCCTCAGTAAAACAGCCCTCAGTAAAACAGTCCTCAGTAAAACAGTCCTCAGTAAAACAGCCCTCAGTAAAACAGTCCTCAGTAAAACAGCCCTCAGTAAAACAGTCCTCAGTAAAACAGCCCTCAGTAAAACAGTCCTCAGTAAAACAGCCCTCAGTAAAACAGTCCTCAGTAAAACAGTCCTCAGTAAAACAGTCCTCAGTAAAACAGTCCTCAGTAAAACAGCCCTCAGTAAAACAGTCCTCAGTAAAACAGTTCTCAGTAAAACAGCCCTCAGTAAAACAGTCCTCAGTAAAACAGCCCTCAGTAAAACAGTCCTCAGTAAAACAGTCCTCAGTAAAACAGCCCTCAGTAAAACAGTCCTCAGTAAAACAGCCCTCAGTAAAACAGTCCTCAGTAAAACAGTCCTCAGTAAAACAGCCCTCAGTAAAACAGTCCTCAGTAAAACAGTCCTCAGTAAAACAGTCCTCAGTAAAACAGTCCTCAATAAAACAGTCCTCAATAAAACAGTCCTCAGTAAAACAGTCCTCAGTAAAACAGTCCTCAATAAAACAGTCCTCAGTAAAACAGTCCTCAGTAAAACAGTCCTCAATAAAACAGTCCTCAGTAAAACAGTCCTCAATAAAACAGTCCTCAGTAAAACAGTCCTCAGTAAAACAGTCCTCAATAAAACAGTCCTCAGTAAAACAGTCCTCAGTAAAACAGTCCTCAATAAAACAGTCCTCAGTAAAACAGCCCTCAGTAAAACAGTCCTCAGTAAAACAGTCCTCAATAAAACAGTCCTCAGTAAAACAGTCCTCAGTAAAACAGTCCTCAGTAAAACAGCCCTCAGTAAAACAGTCCTCAGTAAAACAGTCCTCAGTAAAACAGTCCTCAGTAAAACAGTCCTCAGTAAAACAGTCCTCAATAAAACAGTCCTCAGTAAAACAGTCCTCAATAAAACAGTCCTCAGTAAAACAGTCCTCAGTAAAACAGTCCTCAATAAAACAGTCCTCAATAAAACAGTCCTCAGTAAAACAGTCCTCAATAAAACAGTCCTCAGTAAAACAGTCCTCAATAAAACAGTCCTCAGTAAAACAGCCCTCAGTAAAACAGTCCTCAGTAAAACAGTCCTCAATAAAACAGTCCTCAGTAAAACAGCCCTCAGTAAAACAGTCCTCAGTAAAACAGTCCTCAGTAAAACAGTCCTCAGTAAAACAGTCCTCAGTAAAACAGTCCTCAATAAAACAGTCCTCAGTAAAACAGTCCTCAATAAAACAGTCCTCAGTAAAACAGTCCTCAGTAAAACAGTCCTCAATAAAACAGTCCTCAATAAAACAGTCCTCAGTAAAACAGTCCTCAATAAAACAGTCCTCAGTAAAACAGTCCTCAATAAAACAGTCCTCAATAAAACAGTCCTCAGTAAAACAGCCCTGAGTAAAACAGCCCTCAGTAAAACAGTCCTCAGTAAAACAGTCCTCAGTAAAACAGTCCTCAGTAAAACAGTCCTCAGTAAAACAGTCCTCAGTAAAACAGTCCTCAGTAAAACAGTCCTCAGTAAAACAGCCCTCAGTAAAACAGCCCTCAGTAAAACAGTCCTCAGTAAAACAGCCCTCAGTAAAACAGCCCTCAGTAAAACAGTCCTCAGTAAAACAGTCCTCAGTAAAACAGCCCTCAGTAAAACAGTCCTCAGTAAAACAGTCCTCAGTAAAACAGCCCTCAGTAAAACAGTCCTCAGTAAAACAGCCCTCAGTAAAACAGTCCTCAGTAAAACAGTCCTCAGTAAAACAGCCCTCAGTAAAACAGTCCTCAGTAAAACAGTCCTCAGTAAAACAGTCCTCAGTAAAACAGTCCTCAATAAAACAGTCCTCAATAAAACAGTCCTCAGTAAAACAGTCCTCAGTAAAACAGTCCTCAATAAAACAGTCCTCAGTAAAACAGTCCTCAGTAAAACAGTCCTCAATAAAACAGTCCTCAGTAAAACAGTCCTCAATAAAACAGTCCTCAGTAAAACAGTCCTCAGTAAAACAGTCCTCAATAAAACAGTCCTCAGTAAAACAGTCCTCAGTAAAACAGTCCTCAATAAAACAGTCCTCAGTAAAACAGCCCTCAGTAAAACAGTCCTCAGTAAAACAGTCCTCAATAAAACAGTCCTCAGTAAAACAGTCCTCAGTAAAACAGTCCTCAGTAAAACAGCCCTCAGTAAAACAGTCCTCAGTAAAACAGTCCTCAGTAAAACAGTCCTCAGTAAAACAGTCCTCAGTAAAACAGTCCTCAATAAAACAGTCCTCAATAAAACAGTCCTCAGTAAAACAGTCCTCAGTAAAACAGTCCTCAATAAAACAGTCCTCAGTAAAACAGTCCTCAGTAAAACAGTCCTCAATAAAACAGTCCTCAGTAAAACAGTCCTCAATAAAACAGTCCTCAGTAAAACAGTCCTCAGTAAAACAGTCCTCAATAAAACAGTCCTCAATAAAACAGTCCTCAGTAAAACAGTCCTCAATAAAACAGTCCTCAGTAAAACAGTCCTCAATAAAACAGTCCTCAGTAAAACAGTCCTCAATAAAACAGTCCTCAGTAAAACAGTCCTCAATAAAACAGTCCTCAGTAAAACAGTCCTCAATAAAACAGTCCTCAGTAAAACAGTCCTCAATAAAACAGTCCTCAGTAAAACAGCCCTGAGTAAAACAGCCCTCAGTAAAACAGTCCTCAGTAAAACAGTCCTCAGTAAAACAGTCCTCAGTAAAACAGTCCTCAGTAAAACAGTCCTCAGTAAAACAGTCCTCAGTAAAACAGCCCTCAGTAAAACAGTCCTCAGTAAAACAGCCCTCAGTAAAACAGTCCTCAGTAAAACAGTCCTCAGTAAAACAGTCCTCAGTAAAACAGTCCTCAGTAAAACAGTTCCTCAGTAAAACAGTCCTCAATAAAACAGTCCTCAGTAAAACAGTCCTCAGTAAAACAGTCCTCAATAAAACAGTCCTCAGTAAAACAGTCCTCAGTAAAACAGTCCTCAGTAAAACAGCCCTCAGTAAAACAGTCCTCAGTAAAACAGTCCTCAGTAAAACAGTCCTCAGTAAAACAGTCCTCAGTAAAGCAGTCCTCAGTAAAACAGCCCTCAGTAAAACAGCCCTCAGTAAAACAGTCCTCAGTAAAACAGCCCTCAGTAAAACAGTCCTCAGTAAAACAGCCCTCAGTAAAACAGTCCTCAGTAAAACAGTCCTCAGTAAAACAGTCCTCAGTAAAACAGTCCTCAGTAAAACAGTTCTCAGTAAAACAGTCCTCAGTAAAACAGTCCTCAGTAAAACAGTCCTCAGTAAAACAGTCCTCAGTAAAACAGCCTTCTGTAAAACAGCCCTCAGTAAAACAGTCCTCAGTAAAACAGTCCTCAGTAAAACAGTCCTCAGTGAAACAGTCCTCAGTAAAACAGTCCTCAGTAAAACAGTCCTCAGTAAAACAGTTCTCAGAAAAACAGTCCTCAGTAAAACAGTCCTCAGTGAAACAGTCCTCAGTAAAACAGTCCTCAGTAAAACAGTCCTCAGTAAAACAGTTCTCAGAAAAACAGTCCTCAGTAAAACAGTCCTCAGTAAAACAGTCCTCAGTAAAACAGCCCTCAGTAAAACAGTCCTCAGTAAAACAGCCCTCAGTAAAACAGTCCTCAGTAAAACAGTCCTCAGTAAAACAGTCCTCAGTAAAACAGTTCTCAGAAAAACAGTCCTCAGTAAAACAGTCCTCAGTAAAACAGTCCTCAGTAAAACAGTCCTCAGTAAAACAGCCCTCAGTAAAACAGTCCTCAGTAAAACAGTCCTCAATAAAACAGTCCTCAGTGAAACAGTCCTCAGTAAAACAGTCCTCAGTAAAACAGTCCTCAGTAAAACAGTTCTCAGAAAAACAGTCCTCAGTAAAACAGTCCTCAGTGAAACAGTCCTCAGTAAAACAGTCCTCAGTAAAACAGTCCTCAGTAAAACAGTTCTCAGAAAAACAGTCCTCAGTAAAACAGTCCTCAGTAAAACAGTCCTCAGTAAAACAGCCCTCAGTAAAACAGTCCTCAGTAAAACAGCCCTCAGTAAAACAGTCCTCAGTAAAACAGTCCTCAATAAAACAGTCCTCAGTAAAACAGTCCTCAGTAAAACAGCCCTCAGTAAAACAGCCCTCAGTAAAACAGTCCTCAATAAAACAGTCCTCAGTAAAACAGTCCTCAATAAAACAGTCCTCAGTAAAACAGTCCTCAATAAAACAGTCCTCAGTAAAACAGCCCTGAGTAAAACAGCCCTCAGTAAAACAGTCCTCAGTAAAACAGTCCTCAGTAAAACAGTCCTCAGTAAAACAGTCCTCAGTAAAACAGTCCTCAGTAAAACAGTCCTCAGTAAAACAGCCCTCAGTAAAACAGTCCTCAGTAAAACAGCCCTCAGTAAAACAGTCCTCAGTAAAACAGTCCTCAGTAAAACAGTCCTCAGTAAAACAGTCCTCAGTAAAACAGTCCTCAGTAAAACAGTCCTCAATAAAACAGTCCTCAGTAAAACAGTCCTCAGTAAAACAGTCCTCAATAAAACAGTCCTCAGTAAAACAGTCCTCAGTAAAACAGTCCTCAGTAAAACAGCCCTCAGTAAAACAGTCCTCAGTAAAACAGTCCTCAGTAAAACAGTCCTCAGTAAAACAGTCCTCAGTAAAGCAGTCCTCAGTAAAACAGCCCTCAGTAAAACAGCCCTCAGTAAAACAGTCCTCAGTAAAACAGCCCTCAGTAAAACAGTCCTCAGTAAAACAGCCCTCAGTAAAACAGTCCTCAGTAAAACAGTCCTCAGTAAAACAGTCCTCAGTAAAACAGTCCTCAGTAAAACAGTTCTCAGTAAAACAGTCCTCAGTAAAACAGTCCTCAGTAAAACAGTCCTCAGTAAAACAGTCCTCAGTAAAACAGCCTTCTGTAAAACAGCCCTCAGTAAAACAGTCCTCAGTAAAACAGTCCTCAGTAAAACAGTCCTCAGTGAAACAGTCCTCAGTAAAACAGTCCTCAGTAAAACAGTCCTCAGTAAAACAGTTCTCAGAAAAACAGTCCTCAGTAAAACAGTCCTCAGTGAAACAGTCCTCAGTAAAACAGTCCTCAGTAAAACAGTCCTCAGTAAAACAGTTCTCAGAAAAACAGTCCTCAGTAAAACAGTCCTCAGTAAAACAGTCCTCAGTAAAACAGCCCTCAGTAAAACAGCCCTCAATAAAACAGCCCTCAATAAAACAGCCCTCAGTAAAACAGCCCTCAGTAAAACAGTCCTCAGTAAAACAGTCCTCAGTAAAACAGCCCTCAGTAAAACAGTCCTCAGTAAAACAGTCCTCAGTAAAACAGCCCTCAGTGAAACAGCCCTCAGTAAAACAGTCCTCAGTAAAACAGCCCTCAATAAAACAGCCCTCAGTAAAACAGCCCTCAGTAAAACAGTCCTCAGTAAAACAGCCCTCAGTAAAACAGCCTTCAGTAAAACAGCCCTCAGTAAAACAGCCCTCAGTAAAACAGTCCTCAGTAAAACAGCCCTCAGTAAAACAGCCCTCAGTAAAACAGCCCTCAGTAAAACAGTCCTCAGTAAAACAGTCCTCAGTAAAACAGCCCTCAGTGAAACAGCCCTCAGTAAAACAGTCCTCAGTAAAACAGCCCTCAATAAAACAGCCCTCAGTAAAACAGCCCTCAGTAAAACAGTCCTCAGTAAAACAGCCCTCAGTAAAACAGCCCTCAGTAAAACAGCCCTCAGTAAAACAGTCCTCAGTAAAACAGCCCTCAGTAAAACAGCCCTCAGTAAAACAGCCCTCAGTAAAACAGTCCTCAGTAAAACAGCCCTCAGTAAAACAGTCCTCAGTAAAAAAGTCCTCAGTAAAACAGTCCTCAATAAAACAGCCCTCAATAAAACAGCCCTCAGTAAAACAGCCCTCAGTAAAACAGTCCTCAGTAAAACAGTCCTCAGTAAAAAAGTCCTCAGTAAAACAGTCCTCAATAAAACAGCCCTCAATAAAACAGCCCTCAGTAAAACAGCCCTCAGTAAAACAGTCCTCAGTAAAACAGTCCTCAGTAAAACAGCCCTCAGTAAAACAGCCCTCAATAAAACAGCCCTCAGTAAAACAGTCCTCAGTAAAACAGTCCTCAATAAAACAGTCCTCAGTAAAACAGTCCTCAGTAAAACAGCCCTCAGTAAAACAGTCCTCAGTAAAACAGTCCTCAGTAAAACAGTCCTCAGTAAAACAGTCCTCAGTAAAACAGTCCTCAATAAAACAGTCCTCAATAAAACAGTCCTCAGTAAAACAGTCCTCAGTAAAACAGTCCTCAATAAAACAGTCCTCAGTAAAACAGTCCTCAGTAAAACAGTCCTCAATAAAACAGTCCTCAGTAAAACAGTCCTCAATAAAACAGTCCTCAGTAAAACAGTCCTCAGTAAAACAGTCCTCAATAAAACAGTCCTCAATAAAACAGTCCTCAGTAAAACAGTCCTCAATAAAACAGTCCTCAGTAAAACAGTCCTCAGTAAAACAGTCCTCAGTAAAACAGTCCTCAATAAAACAGTCCTCAATAAAACAGTCCTCAGTAAAACAGTCCTCAATAAAACAGTCCTCAGTAAAACAGTCCTCAATAAAACAGTCCTCAGTAAAACAGTCCTCAATAAAACAGTCCTCAGTAAAACAGCCCTGAGTAAAACAGCCCTCAGTAAAACAGTCCTCAGTAAAACAGTCCTCAGTAAAACAGTCCTCAGTAAAACAGTCCTCAGTAAAACAGTCCTCAGTAAAACAGTCCTCAGTAAAACAGCCCTCAGTAAAACAGTCCTCAGTAAAACAGCCCTCAGTAAAACAGTCCTCAGTAAAACAGTCCTCAGTAAAACAGTCCTCAGTAAAACAGTCCTCAGTAAAACAGTTCTCAGTAAAACAGTCCTCAATAAAACAGTCCTCAGTAAAACAGTCCTCAGTAAAACAGTCCTCAATAAAACAGTCCTCAGTAAAACATCCTCAGTAAAACAGTCCTCAGTAAAACAGCCCTCAGTAAAACAGTCCTCAGTAAAACAGTCCTCAGTAAAACAGTCCTCAGTAAAACAGTCCTCAGTAAAGCAGTCCTCAGTAAAACAGCCCTCAGTAAAACAGCCCTCAGTAAAACAGTCCTCAGTAAAACAGCCCTCAGTAAAACAGTCCTCAGTAAAACAGCCCTCAGTAAAACAGTCCTCAGTAAAACAGTCCTCAGTAAAACAGTCCTCAGTAAAACAGTCCTCAGTAAAACAGTTCTCAGTAAAACAGTCCTCAGTAAAACAGTCCTCAGTAAAACAGTCCTCAGTAAAACAGTCCTCAGTAAAACAGTCCTCAGTAAAACAGCCTTCTGTAAAACAGCCCTCAGTAAAACAGTCCTCAGTAAAACAGTCCTCAGTAAAACAGTCCTCAGTGAAACAGTCCTCAGTAAAACAGTCCTCAGTAAAACAGTCCTCAGTAAAACAGTTCTCAGAAAAACAGTCCTCAGTAAAACAGTCCTCAGTGAAACAGTCCTCAGTAAAACAGTCCTCAGTAAAACAGTCCTCAGTAAAACAGTTCTCAGAAAAACAGTCCTCAGTAAAACAGTCCTCAGTAAAACAGTCCTCAGTAAAACAGCCCTCAGTAAAACAGCCCTCAATAAAACAGCCCTCAATAAAACAGCCCTCAGTAAAACAGCCCTCAGTAAAACAGTCCTCAGTAAAACAGTCCTCAGTAAAACAGCCCTCAGTAAAACAGTCCTCAGTAAAACAGTCCTCAGTAAAACAGCCCTCAGTGAAACAGCCCTCAGTAAAACAGTCCTCAGTAAAACAGCCCTCAATAAAACAGCCCTCAGTAAAACAGCCCTCAGTAAAACAGTCCTCAGTAAAACAGCCCTCAGTAAAACAGCCTTCAGTAAAACAGCCCTCAGTAAAACAGCCCTCAGTAAAACAGTCCTCAGTAAAACAGCCCTCAGTAAAACAGCCCTCAGTAAAATAGCCCTCAGTAAAACAGTCCTCAGTAAAACAGCCCTCAGTAAAACAGTCCTCAGTAAAAAAGTCCTCAGTAAAACAGTCCTCAATAAAACAGCCCTCAATAAAACAGCCCTCAGTAAAACAGCCCTCAGTAAAACAGTCCTCAGTAAAACAGTCCTCAGTAAAACAGCCCTCAGTAAAACAGCCCTCAATAAAACAGCCCTCAGTAAAACAGTCCTCAGTAAAACAGCCTTCAGTAAAACAGCCTTCAGTAAAACAGCCCTCAGTAAAACAGTCCTCAGTAAAACAGCCTTCAGTAAAACAGCCCTCAGTAAAACAGTCCTCAGTAAAACAGTCCTCAGTAAAACAGTCCTCAGTAAAACAGCCCTCAGTAAAACAGTCCTCAGTAAAACAGTCCTTAGTAAAACAGTCCTCAGTAAAACAGCCCTCAGTAAAACAGTCCTCAGTAAAACAGTCCTCAGTAAAACAGCCCTCAGTAAAACAGTCCTCAGTAAAACAGTCCTCAATAAAACAGTCCTCAGTAAAACAGCCCTCAGTAAAACAGTCCTCAATAAAACAGTCCTCAGTAAAACAGTCCTCAGTAAAACAGTAGTCAGTAAAACAGCCCTCAGTAAAACAGTCCTCAGTAAAACAGTCCTCAGTAAAACAGTCCTCAGTAAAACAGTCCTTAGTAAAACAGTCCTCAGTAAAACAGCCCTCAGTAAAACAGTCCTCAGTAAAACAGTCCTCAGTAAAACAGCCCTCAGTAAAACAGTCCTCAGTAAAACAGTCCTCAGTAAAACAGCCCTCAGTAAAACAGTCCTCAGTAAAACAGTCCTCAATAAAACAGTCCTCAGTAAAACAGCCCTCAGTAAAACAGTCCTCAATAAAACAGTCCTCAGTAAAACAGTCCTCAGTAAAACAGTCCTCAGTAAAACAGCCCTCAGTAAAACAGTCCTCAGTAAAACAGTCCTCAGTAAAACAGCCCTCAGTAAAACAGTCCTCAGTAAAACAGCCCTCAGTAAAACAGTCCTCAGTAAAACAGTCCCCAGTAAAACAGTCCTCAGTGAAACAGTCCTCAGTAAAACAGCCCTCAGTAAAACAGCCCTCAGTAAAACAGTCCTCAGTGAAACAGTCCTCAGTAAAACAGCCCTCAGTAAAACTGCCCTCAGTAAAACAGTCCTCAGTAAAACAGTCCTCAGTAAAACCCAGCAGCCCAGAACAGTTGGACAATAAGCTTCTGTCACACAAACACACAATAATCTAGCGTCTGTGCCACACAGACGCCAGAACACACAGACCTTAGAACACAGACGCTAGAACACACAGACCTTAGAACACAGACGCCAGAACACACAGACCTTAGAACACAGACGCCAGAACACACAGACCTTAGAACACAGACGCCAGAACACACAGACCTTACAACACAGACACCAGAACACACAGACCTTAGAACACAGACGCCAGAACACACAGACCTTAGAACACAGAAGCCAGAACACACAGACCTTAGAACACAGACGCCAGAACACACAGACCTTAGAACACAGACGCTAGAACACACAGACCTTAGAACACACAGACCTTAGAACACAGACGCCAGAACACACAGACCTTAGAACACAGACGCCAGAACACACAGACCTTAGAACACAGACGCCAGAACACACAGACCTTAGAACACAGACGCCAGAACACACAGACCTTAGAACACAGACGCTAGAACACACAGACCTTAGAACACAGACACCAGAACACACAGACACCAGAACACAGACGCCAGAACACACAGACCTTAGAACACAGACGCCAGAACACACAGACCTTAGAACACAGACACCAGAACACACAGACCTTAGAACACAGACACCAGAACACACAGACCTTAGAACACAGACGCCAGAACACACAGACCTTAGAACACAGACGCCAGAACACACAGACCTTAGAACACAGACGCCAGAACACACAGACCTTAGAACACAGACGCCAGAACACACAGACCTTAGAACACAGACACCAGAACACACAGACCTTAGAACACAGACGCCAGAACACACAGACCTTAGAACACAGACGCCAGAACACACAGACCTTAGAACACAGACGCCAGAACACACAGACCTTAGAACACAGACGCCAGAACACACAGACCTTAGAACACAGACACCAGAACACACAGACCTTAGAACACAGACACCAGAACACACAGACCTTAGAACACAGACACCAGAACACACAGACCTTAGAACACAGACGCCAGAACACACAGACCTTAGAACACAGACGCCAGAACACACAGACCTTAGAACACAGACACCAGAACACACAGACCTTAGAACACAGACGCTAGAACACACAGACCTTAGAACACAGACGACAGAACACACAGACCTTAGAACACAGACAGCCAGAACACACAGACCTTTGAACACAGACACCAGAACACACAGACCTTAGAACACAGACACCAGAACACACAGACCTTAGAACACAGACACCAGAACACACAGACCTTAGAACACAGACGCCAGAACACACAGACCTTAGAACACAGACACCAGAACACACAGACCTTAGAACACAGACGCCAGAACACACAGACCTTAGAACACAGACACCAGAACACACAGACCTTAGAACACAGACGCCAGAACACACAGACCTTAGAACACAGACGCCAGAACACACAGACCTTAGAACACAGACGCCAGAACACACAGACCTTAGAACACAGACACCAGAACACACAGACCTTAGAACACAGACGCCAGAACACACAGACCTTAGAACACAGACGCCAGAACACACAGACCTTAGAACACAGACGCCAGAACACACAGACCTTAGAACACAGACGCCAGAACACACAGACCTTAGAACACAGACGCCAGAACACACAGACCTTAGAACACAGACGCCAGAACACACAGACCTTAGAACACAGACGCCAGAACACACAGACCTTAGAACACAGACACCAGAACACACAGACCTTAGAACACAGACGCCAGAACACACAGACCTTAGAACACAGACGCCAGAACACACAGACCTTAGAACACAGACGCCAGAACACACAGACCTTAGAACACAGACGCCAGAACACACAGACCTTAGAACACAGACGCCAGAACACACAGACCTTAGAACACAGACGCCAGAACACACAGACCTTAGAACACAGACAGCCAGAACACACAGACCTTAGAACACAGACGCCAGAACACACAGACCTTAGAACACAGACACCAGAACACACAGACCTTAGAACACAGACGCCAGAACACACAGACCTTAGAACACAGACGCCAGAACACACAGACCTTAGAACACAGACGCCAGAACACACAGACCTTAGAACACAGACACCAGAACACACAGACCTTAGAACACAGACGCCAGAACACACAGACCTTAGAACACAGACGCCAGAACACACAGACCTTAGAACACAGACGCCAGAACACACAGACCTTAGAACACAGACGCCAGAACACACAGACCTTAGAACACAGACGCCAGAACACACAGACCTTAGAACACAGACGCCAGAACACACAGACCTTAGAACACAGACGCCAGAACACACAGACCTTAGAACACAGACGCCAGAACACACAGACCTTAGAACACAGACACCAGAACACACAGACCTTAGAACACAGACACCAGAACACACAGACCTTAGAACACAGACGCCAGAACACACAGACCTTAGAACACAGACGCCAGAACACACAGACCTTAGAACACAGACGCCAGAACACACAGACCTTAGAACACAGACGCCAGAACACACAGACCTTAGAACACAGACGCCAGAACACACAGACCTTAGAACACAGACGCCAGAACACACAGACCTTAGAACACAGACGCCAGAACACACAGACCTTAGAACACAGACGCCAGAACACACAGACCTTAGAACACAGACGCCAGAACACACAGACCTTAGAACACAGACACCAGAACACACAGACCTTAGAACACAGACGCCAGAACACACAGACCTTAGAACACAGACGCCAGAACACACAGACCTTAGAACACAGACAGCCAGAACACACAGACCTTAGAACACAGACGCCAGAACACACAGACCTTAGAACACAGACGCCAGAACACACAGACCTTAGAACACAGACGCCAGAACACACAGACCTTAGAACACAGACAGCCAGAACACACAGACCTTAGAACACAGACGCCAGAACACACAGACCTTAGAACACAGACGCCAGAACACACAGACCTTAGAACACAGACGCCAGAACACACAGACCTTAGAACACAGACGCCAGAACACACAGACCTTAGAACACAGACGCCAGAACACACAGACCTTAGAACACAGACGCCAGAACACACAGACCTTAGAACACAGACGCCAGAACACACAGACCTTAGAACACAGACGCCAGAACACACAGACCTTAGAACACAGACGCCAGAACACACAGACCTTAGAACACAGACGCCAGAACACACAGACCTTAGAACACAGACGCCAGAACACACAGACCTTAGAACACAGACGCCAGAACACACAGACCTTAGAACACAGACGCCAGAACACACAGACCTTAGAACACAGACGCCAGAACACACAGACCTTAGAACACAGACGCCAGAACACACAGACCTTAGAACACAGACGCCAGAACACACAGACCTTAGAACACAGACGCCAGAACACACAGACCTTAGAACACAGACGCCAGAACACACAGACCTTAGAACACAGACGCCAGAACACACAGACCTTAGAACACAGACGCCAGAACACACAGACCTTAGAACACAGACACCAGAACACACAGACCTTAGAACACAGACGCCAGAACACACAGACCTTAGAACACAGACGCCAGAACACACAGACCTTAGAACACAGACGCCAGAACACACAGACCTTAGAACACAGACGCTAGAACACACAGACCTTAGAACACAGACGCCAGAACACACAGACCTTAGAACACAGACGCCAGAACACACAGACCTTAGAACACAGACACCAGAACACACAGACCTTAGAACACAGACGCCAGAACACACAGACCTTAGAACACAGACACCAGAACACACAGACCTTAGAACACAGACACCAGAACACACAGACCTTAGAACACAGACACCAGAACACACAGACCTTAGAACACAGACGCCAGAACACACAGACCTTAGAACACAGACGCCAGAACACACAGACCTTAGAACACAGACACCAGAACACACAGACCTTAGAACACAGACACCAGAACACACAGACCTTAGAACACAGACACCAGAACACACAGACCTTAGAACACAGACACCAGAACACACAGACCTTAGAACACAGACACCAGAACACACAGACCTTAGAACACAGACCCCAGAACACACAGACCTTAGAACACAGACGCCAGAACACACAGACCTTAGAACACAGACGCCAGAACACACAGACCTTAGAACACAGACGCCAGAACACACAGACCTTAGAACACAGACGCCAGAACACACAGACCTTAGAACACAGACGCCAGAACACACAGACCTTAGAACACAGACGCCAGAACACACAGACCTTAGAACACAGACGCCAGAACACACAGACCTTAGAACACAGACACCAGAACGCACAGACCTTAGAACACAGACGCCAGAACACACAGACCTTAGAACACAGACGCCAGAACACACAGACCTTAGAACACAGACACCAGAACACACAGACCTTAGAACACAGACGCCAGAACACACAGACCTTAGAACACAGACGCCAGAACACACAGACCTTAGAACACAGACGCCAGAACACACAGACCTTAGAACACAGACGCCAGAACACAGTACCAGCAACAAGTGACAACAAAGAGTAGAGGACAAGTAGAGGCAGTGTGTGTGTGCAACACTACAAGTGAGGTGTCACAACACGACACATACACCCGCGTGTCCTTATCTGTATCATCGCCCGCGTGTCCTTATCTGTATCATCGCCCGCGTGTCCTTATCTGTATCATCGCCAGGTAGTCAACTGTCTTGTCTGCGACCATCTCCTCCTTCCTGATGCCAATGTGTATTTGTGATAGCCTGAGCGCGCGCGCGTGCGTGTGTGTGTGTGTACTCACCTCTTTGTGCTTGCGAGGGTTGAGCTCTGGCTCTTTGGTCCCGCCTCTCAACTGTCAATCAACTGGTGTACAGATTCCTGAGCCTACTGGGCTCTATCATATCTACATTTGAAACTGTGTATGGAGTCAGCCTCCACCACATCACTGCCCAATACATTCCACCTGTTAACTACACTGACAATGTAAAAAATCTTTCTAACGTCCATGTGGCTTATTTGGGTATTCAGTTTCCGCCTGTGTCCCCTTGTTCGTGTTCCACCCGTGCTAAAGTTTGTCTTTGTCCACCCTGTCAATTCCCCTGAGAATTGTGTAGGTGGTAATCATGTCTCCCCTTCTGTCTCTTCTGGGACGAGAGGTTAAGCTCCCTCAGCCTTTCCTCGTAGCTCATACATGTGTGTGTGTGTGTCTATGACCCAAATGTTTACCGAGAGAGTTTGCTGGGGACATGTCTATCTTCTTTTGTTTAATATCTGGATTAAACGAGCAACTTGACCCCCGGTAACCTCCCCCACACAAAACTTTGACCCCCAGCAACCTGCCGTACCCCATAGCCTTGACCCCAGTAACCCCTGCCACCCGTAACCCTGACCCCAATACGTAGACCCACTCTGATACAGCCACACCAGCCACTACAACCAGTCTATGAGGACACAGTTACACGTGAGCAGGTGGGACGAGGGCAGGTGTGATGAACAGTTGCTGGATGGAGAGACAAGTGTGGAAGCAGGTGTAGAGGCATGTGTGTAGAGGCAGGGGTGGAAGCAGGTGTAGAGGCATGTGTGTGTGTAGAGGTAGGAGTGGAAGCAGGTGTAGAGGCATGTGTGTGTAGAGGCAGGGGGTGGAAGCAGGTGTAGAGGCATGTGTGTGTAGAGGCAAGGGGTGGAAGCAGGTGTAGAGGCATGTGTGTAGATGCAGGGGTGGAAGCAGGTGTAGAGGCATGTGTGTAGAGGCAGGGGTGGAAGCAGGTGTAGAGGCATGTGTGTGTGTAGAGGTTGGAGTGGAAGCAGGTGTAGAGGCATGTGTGTGTAGAGGCAGGGGGTGGAAGCAGGTGTAGAGGCATGTGTGTGTAGAGGCAGGGGGTGGAAGCAGGTGTAGAGGCATGTGTGTAGATGCAGGGGTGGAAGCAGGTGTAGAGGCATGTGTGTAGAGGCATGTGTGTAGAGGCATGTGTGTAGAGGCATGTGTGTAGAGGCAGGGGTGGATGCAGGTGTAGAGGCATATATGTGTAGAGGCAGGTGTGGAAGCAGGTGTAGAGGCATGTGTGTGTAGAGGCAGAGGTGGAGGCAGGTGTAGAGGCATGTGTGTGTGTGTGTGTGTGTGTGTTGAGGAAGGGGTGGAGGCAGGTGTGTATTGAGGCAGGGGTGGAGGTAGGTATAGAGGC
>NC_091189.1:25252306-25281041 GCF_040958095.1 Procambarus clarkii
CAGTAACACCAGCAGTAGCAACAGTAACACCAGCAGCAGCAGCAACAGTAACACCAGCAGCAGCAGCAACAGTAACACTTGCAGCAGCAACAATAACACCAGCAGCAGCAACAGTAACACCAGCAGCAGCAACAGTAACACCAGCAGCAGCAACAGTAACACCAGCAGCAGGAACAATAACACCAGCAGCAGCAACAATAACACCAGCAGCAGCAACAGTAACACCAGCAGCAGGAACAATAACACCAGCAGCAGCAACAATAACACCAGCAGCAGCAACAGTAACACCAGCAGCAGCAACAGTAACCCCAGCAGCAGCAGCAGCAACAGTAACACCAGCAGCAGCAACAGTAACCCCAGCAGCAGCAGCAGCAACAGTAACACCAGCAGCAGCAGCAACAGTAACACTAGCAGCAGCAGCAACAGTAACACTAGCAGCAGCAACAATAACACCAGCAGCAGCAACAGTAACACCAGCAGCAGCAGCAACAGTAACACTAGCAGCAGCAACAATAACACCAGCAGCAGCAACAGTAACACCAGCAGCAGCAGCAACAGTAACACCAACAGCAGCAGGAACAATAACACCAGCACCAGCAACAGTAACACCAGCAGCAGCAGAAACAGTAACACCAGCAGCAGCAGCAACAGTAACACCAGCAGCAGCAACAATAACACCAGCAGCAGCAACAGTAACACCAGCAGCAGCAACAGTAACACCAGCAGCAGCAGCAACAATAACACCAGCAGCAGCAACAGTAACACCAGCAGCAGCAACAGTAACACCAGCAGCAGCAGCAACAGTAACACTAGCAGCAGCAACAATACCACCAGCAGCAGCAACAGAAACACCAGCAGCAGCAACAACAGTAACACCAGCAGCAGCAAGTAACACCAGTAGCAGCAACAATAACACTAGCAGGAGCAACAGTAACACCAGCAGCAGCAACAGTAACACCAGCAGCAGCAGCAACAGTAACACCGGCAGTAGCAACAGTAACACCAGCAGCAACAGTAACACCGGCAGCTGTAACAACAGTAACACCAGCAGCAGCAACAATAACACCAGCAGCACCACCAGTAACACCAGCAGCACCAACAGTAACACCAGCAGCAGCAACAGTAACACCAGCAGCAGCAACAGTAACACCAGCAGCACCAACAGTAACACAAGCAGCAGCAAGTAACACCAGCAGCAGCAACAATAACACCAGCAGCACCAACAGTAACACCAGAAGCAGCAACAGTAACACCAGCAACAGCAACAGTAACACCAGCAGCACCAACAGTAACACCAACAGCAGCAGCAACAGTAACACCAGCAGCAGCAACAATAACACCAACAGCAGCAACAGTAACACCAGCAGCAGCAGCAGCAGTAACACCTACAGCAGCAGCAACAGTAACACCAACAGCAGCAGCAACAGTAACACCAGCAGCAGCAACAGTAACACCAACAGCAGCAACAATAACACCAACAGCAGCAACAGTAACACCAGCAGCAGCAGCAGCAGTAACACCTACAGCAGCAGCAACAGTCACACCAACAGCAGCAGCAACAGTAACACCAGCAGCAGGAGCAACAGTAACACCAACAGCAGCAGCAACAGTAACACCAACAGCAGCAGCAACAGTAACACCAACAGCAGCAGCAACAGTAACACCAGCAGCAGCAGCAACAGTAACACCAACAGCAGCAGCAACAGTAACACCAACAGCAGCAGCAACAATAACACCAGCAGCAGCAACAGTAACACCAGCAGCAGCAACAACAGTAACACCAGCAGCAACAACAGTAACACCAGCAGCAGCAACAGTAACACCATCAGCAACAACAGTAACACCAGCAGCAGCAACAGTAACACCAGCAGCAGCAACAGTAACACCAGCAGCAGCAACAGTAACACCAGCAGCACCAACAATAACACCAGCAGCAGCAACAGTAGCACCAGCAGCAACAACAGTAACACCAGCAGCACCAACAGTAACACCAGCAGCAGCAACAGTAACACCAGCAGCACCAACAGTAACACCAGCAGCAGCAACAGTAACACCAGCAGCAGCAGCAACAGTAACACCAGCAGCACCAACAATAACACCAGCAGCAGCAACAGTAGCACCAGTAGCAGCAACAGTAACACCAGCAGCAGCAACAGTAACACCAGCAGCAGCAACAGTAACACCAGCAGCTGCAACAACAACACCAGCAGCAGCAACAATACCACCAGCAGCACCAACAGTAACACCACCAGCAGCAACAGTAACACCAGCAACAGCAACAGTAACACCAGCAGCACCAACAGTAACACCAGCAGCACCAACAATAACACCAGCAGCAGCAACAGTAACACCAGCAGCAACAACAGTAACACCAGCAGCAACAACAGTAACACCAGCAGCAACAACAGTAACACCAGCAGCAGCAACAATAACACCAGCTGCAGCAACAATAACACCAGCAGCAGCAACAGTAACACCAGCAGCAGCAACAATAACACCAGCTGCAGCAACAATAACACCAGCAGCAGTAACAGTAACACCAGCAGCAGCAACAGTAACACCAGCAGCACCAACAGTAACACCAGCAGCAGCAACAGTAACACCAGCAGCACCAACAGTAACACCAGCAGCAGCAACAATAACACCAGCAGCACCAACAGTAACATCAGCAGCAGCAACAGTAACACCAGCAGCAGCAACAGTAACACCAGCAGCACCAACAGTAACACCAGCAGCACCAACAATAACACCAGCTGCAGCAACAATGACACCAGCAGCGGCAACAGTAACACCAGCAGCAACAACAGTAACACCAGCAGCACCAACAGTAACACCAGCAGCAGCAGCAACAGTAACACCAGCAGCAGCAACAGTAACACCAGCAGCAACAACAGTAACACCAGTAGCACCAACAGTAATACCAGCAGCACCAACAGTAACACCAGCAGCACCAACAGTTACACCAGCAGCAGCAACAGTAACACCAGCAGCAGGAACAGCAGTAACACCAGCAGCAGCAGCAGTAACACCAGCAGCAGCAACAGTAACATCAGCAACAGTAACACCAGCAGCAGCAACAGCAGCAACAGTAACACCACCAGCAGCAACACCACCAGCAGCAGCAGCAGCAACAGTAACACCAGCAGCAGCAGCAGTAACACCAGCAGCAGCAACAGTAACATCAGCAACAGTAACACCAGCAGCAGCAACAACAGTAACACCAGCAACACCAGCAGCAGTAACAGTAACAGCAGTAGCAACAACAACAGTAACACCAACAGCACCAACAGTAACACCAGCAGTAGCAACAGTAACACCAGCAGTAGCAACAGTAACACCAGCAGTAGCAACAGTAACACCAGCAGTAGCAACAGTAACACCAGCAGTAGCAACAGTAACACCAACAGCACCAACAGTAACACCAGCAGCACCAACAGTAACACCAGCAGCAGCAACAGTAACACCAGCAGCAGCAACAGTAACACCAGCAGCACCAACAGTAACACCAGCAGCAGCAACAGTAACACCGGCAGTAGCAACAGTAACACCAGCAGCACCAACAATAACAGCAGCAGCAACAACAACAGTAACACCAACAGCACCAACAGTAACACCAGCAGCACCAACAGTAACACCAGCAGCAGCAACAGTAACACCAGCAGCACCAACAGTAAGGCGAGCAGTAACAACAACAGTAACACCAACAGCACCAACAGTAACACCAGCAGAACAAACAGTAACACCAGCAGCAGCAACAGTAACACCAGCAGTAGCAACAGTAACAGCAGCAGTAGCAACAGTAACACCAACAGCACCAACAGTAACACCAACAGCAGCAACAGTAACACCAGCAGCAGCAACAGTAACACCAGCAACACCAACAGTAACACCAGCAGCAGCAACAGTAACACGGGCAGCAGCACGGGTCACGGTCACGTTAGGTCACTTTGACCTAACGTGACCAGAGCTCCCGCTTCTCTATATAAACACTCCAACAACCCATATAAACACTCCAACAACCCATATAAACACTCCAACAACCCATATAAACATACCAACAACCCATATAAACACACACCAACACCCCATATAAACACACACCAACACCCCATATAAACACACCAACACCCCATATAAACACTCCAACAACCCATATAAACATACCAACAACCCATATAAACACTCCAACAACCCATATAAACATACCAACAACCCATATAAACACACACCAACACCCCATATAAACACACACCAACACCCCATATAAACACACACCAACAACCCATATAAACACACACCAACAACCCATATAAACACACCAACAACCCATATAAACACACACCAACACCCCATATAAACACACCAACAACCCATATAAACACACCAACAACCCATATAAACATACCAACAACCCATATAAACACACACCAACAACCCATATAAACACACCAACAACCCATATAAACATACCAACAACCCATATAAACACACCAACAACCCATATAAACACACACCAACAACCCATATAAACACACACCAACACCCCATATAAACACACCAACACCCCATATAAACACACACCAACACCCCATATAAACACACCACAACCCATATAAACACACATCAACAACCCATATAAACACACCAACAACCCATATAAACACACACCAACAACCCATATAAACACACACCAACAACCCATATAAACACACCAACAACCCATATAAACACACACCAACACCCCATATAAACACACCAACAACCCATATAAACACACACCAACAACCCATATAAACACACACCAACAACCCATATAAACACACACCAACAACCCATATAAACACACACCAACAACCCACATAAACACACATCAACAACCCATATAAACACACCAACAACCCATATAAACACACACCAACAACCCATATAAACACACACCAACACCCCATATAAACACACATCAACAACCCATATAAACACACCAACATCCCATATAAACACACACCAACAACCCATATAAACACACACCAACACCCCATATAAACACACACCAACAACCCATATAAACACACATCAACAACCCATATAAACACACCAACAACCCATATAAACACACACCAACAACCCATATAAACACACACCAACACCCCATATAAACACACACCAACAACCCATATAAACACACATCAACAACCCATATAAACACACCAACAACCCATATAAACACACACCAACAACCCATATAAACACACACCAACACCCCATATAAACACACACCAACAACCCATATAAACACACACCAACAACCCATATAAACACACTCCAACAACCCATATAAACACACCAACACCCCATATAAACACACCAACAACCCATATAAACATACCAACAACCCATATAAACACACACCAACACCCCATATAAACACACACCAACACCCCATATAAACACACCAACAACCCATATAAACACACCAACAACCCATATAAACACACACCAACACCCCATATAAACACACACCAACACCCCATATAAACACACCAACAACCCATATAAACACACACCAACACCCCATATAAACACACCAACAACCCATATAAACACACACCAACACCCCATATAAACACACCAACAACCCATATAAACACACACCAACACCCCATATAAACACACCAACAACCCATATAAACACACACCAACAACCCATATAAACACACCAACAACCCATATAAACACACACCAACAACCCATATAAACATACCAACAACCCATATAAACACACCAACACCCCATATAAACACACACCAACACCCCATATAAACACACCAACAACCCATATAAACACACCAACACCCCATATAAACACACACCAACAACCCATATAAACACACACCAACACCCCATATAAACACACCAACAACCCATATAAACACACCAACAACCCATATAAACACACACCAACACCCCATATAAACACACCAACAACCCATATAAACACACACCAACACCCCATATAAACACACCAACAACCCATATAAACACACCAACACCCCATATAAACACACCAACATCCCATATAAACACACCAACACCCCATATAAACACACCAACAACCCATATAAACACACCAACAACCCATATAAACACACACCAACAACCCATATAAACACACCAACAACCCATATAAACACACACCAACACCCCATATAAACACACCAACAACCCATATAAACACATCAACAACCCATATAAACACACACCAACACCCCATATAAACACACCAACAACCCATATAAACACACACCAACACCCCATATAAACACACACCAACACCCCATATAAACACACCAACACCCCATATAAACACACACCAACACCCCATATAAACACACACCAACAACCCATATAAACACACCAACACCCCATATAAACACACACCAACAACCCATATAAACACACACCAACACCCCATATAAACACACCAACAACCCATATAAACACACACCAACACCCCATATAAACACACACCAACACCCCATATAAACACACCAACACCCCATATAAACACACACCAACACCCCATATAAACACACCAACAACCCATATAAACACACACCAACAACCCATATAAACACACACCAACACCCCATATAAACACACACCAACAACCCATATAAACACACACCAACAACCCATATAAACACACACCAACACCCCATATAAACACACCAACAACCCATATAAACACACACCAACATCCCATATAAACACACCAACACCCCATATAAACACACACCAACAACCCATATAAACACACCAACACCCCATATAAACACACACCAACAACCCATATAAACACACACCAACAACCCATATAAACACACACCAACAACCCATATAAACACACACCAACAACCCATATAAACACACACATCAACAACCCATATAAACACACACCAACAACCCATATAAACACACATCAACAACCCATATAAACACACACCAACAACCCATATAAACACACATCAACAACCCATATAAACACACACCAACAACCCATATAAACACACCAACAACCCATATAAACACACACATCAACAACCCATATAAACACACACCAACAACCCATATAAACACACATCAACAACCCATATAAACACACACCAACACCCCATATAAACACACACCAACACCCCATATAAACACACCAACACCCCATATAAACACACATCAACAACCCATATAAACACACACCAACACCCCATATAAACACACCAACACCCCATATAAACACACAACAACAACCCATATAAACACACACCAACATCCCATATAAACACACACCAACAACCCATATAAACACACCAACAACCCATATAAACACACATCAACAACCCATATAAACACACCAACAACCCATATAAACACACACCAACAACCCATATAAACACACCAACACCCCATAGAAACACACACCAACATCCCATATAAACACACACCAACAACCCATATAAGCACACCAACAACCCATATAAACACACATCAACAACCCATATAAACACACCAACAACCCATATAAACACACACCAACAACCCATATAAACACACCAACATCCCATATAAACACACACCAACAACCCATATAAACACACATCAACAACCCATATAAACACACATCAACAACCCATATAAACACACACCAACACCCCATATAAACACACCAACACCCCATATAAACACACCAACAACCCATATAAACACACATCAACACCCCATATAAACACACCAACAACCCATATAAACACACCAACACCCCATATAAACACACCAACAACCCATATAAACACACACCACATCCCATATAAACACACCAACAACCCATATAAACACACCAACAACCCATATACACACACCAACAACCCATATAAACACACACCAACAACCCATATAAACACACACCAACACCCCATATAAACACACCAACACCCCATATACACACACCAACAACCCATATAAACACACACCAACAACCCATATACACACACCAACAACCCATATAAACACACACCAACAACCCATATAAACACACACCAACACCCCATATAAACACACCAACAACCCATATACACACACCAACAACCCATATAAACACACACCAACAACCCATATAAACACACACCAACACCCCATATAAACACACCAACACCCCATATAAACACACACCAACACCCCATATAAACACACACCAACACCCCATATAAACACACCAACAACCCATATACACACACCAACAACCCATATAAACACACACCAACACCCCATATAAACACACACCACATCCCATATAAACACACCAACAACCCATATAAACACACCAACACCCCATATAAACACACCAACAACCCATATAAACACACACCAACAACCCATATAAACACACCAACAACCCATATAAACACACCAACACCCCATATAAACACACCAACAACCCATATAAACACACACCAACAACCCATATAAACACACATTAACAACCCATATAAACACACACCAACAACCCATATAAACACACACCAACAACCCACATAAACACACACCAACAACCCATATAAACACACATCAACAACCCATATAAACACACATTAACAACCCATATAAACACACACCAACAACCCATATAAACACACACCAACAACCCATATAAACACACCAACAACCCATATAAACACACACCAACAACCCATATAAACACACATTAACAACCCATATAAACACACACCAACAACCCATATAAACACACATCAACAACCCACATAAACACACACCAACAACCCATATAAACACACCAACAACCCATATAAACACACACCAACAACCCATATAAACACACACCAACAACCCATATAAACACACATCAACAACCCATATAAACACACCAACAACCCATATAAACACACCAACAACCCATATAAACACACACCAACACCCCATATAAACACACACCAACAACCCATATAAACACACCAACAACCCATATAAACACACCAACAACCCATATAAACACACACCAACAACCCATATAAACACACCAACACCCCATATAAACACACACCAACATCCCATATAAACACACACCAACAACCCATATAAACACACCAACAACCCATATAAACACACATCAACAACCCATATAAACACACACCAACACCCCATATAAACACACCAACAACCCATATAAACACACCAACAACCCATATAAACACACCAACACCCCATATAAACACACACCAACATCCCATATAAACACACACCAACAACCCATATAAACACACCAACAACCCATATAAACACACATCAACAACCCATATAAACACACATCAACAACCCATATAAACACATCAACAACCCATATAAACACACCAACAACCCATATAAACACACACCAACAACCCATATAAACACACACCAACAACCCATATAAACACACCAACAACCCATATAAACACACCAACACCCCATATAAACACACCAACAACCCATATAAACACACACCACATCCCATATAAACACACCAACAACCCATATAAACACACCAACAACCCATATAAACACACCAACAACCCATATAAACACACACCAACAACCCATATAAACACACCAACAACCCATATAAACACACACCAACAACCCATATAAACACACCAACAACCCATATAAACACACCAACACCCCATATAAACACACCAACAACCCATATAAACACACACCAACAACCCATATAAACACACCAACAACCCATATAAACACACCAACAACCCCATATAAACACACCAACAACCCATATAAACACATCAACAACCCATATAAACACACCAACAACCCATATAAACACACACCAACAACCCATATAAACACACCAACACCCCATATAAACACACCAACAACCCATATAAACACACACCAACAACCCATATAAACACACCAACAACCCATATAAACACACCAACACCCCATATAAACACACCAACAACCCATATAAACACACACCAACAACCCATATAAACACACCAACAACCCATATAAACACACACCACAACCCATATAAACACACACCAACACCCCATATAAACACACACCACAACCCATATAAACACACACCAACAACCCATATAAACACACCAACAACCCATATAAACACACACCAACAACCCATATAAACACACCAACAACCCATATAAACACACCAACAACCCATATAAACACACACCAACAACCCATATAAACACACACCAACACCCCATATAAACACACCAACAACCCATATAAACACACACCAACACCCCATATAAACACACCAACAACCCATATAAACACACACCAACACCCCATATAAACACCAACAACCCATATAAACACACCAACAACCCATATAAACACACCAACACCCCATATAAACACACCAACAACCCATATAAACACACACATCAACAACCCATATAAACACACCAACAACCCATATAAACACACACCAACAACCCATATAAACACACACCAACAACCCATATAAACACACCAACAACCCATATAAACACACACCAACATCCCATATAAACACACCAACAACCCATATAAACACACCAACAACCCATATAAACACACCAACAACCCATATAAACACACACCAACAACCCATATAAACACACACCAACAACCCATATAAACACACCAACAACCCATATAAACACACACCAACTCCCCATATAAACACACACCAACAACCCATATAAACACACCAACAACCCATATAAACACACACCAACAACCCATATAAACACACCAACAACCCATATAAACACACCAACAACCCATATAAACACACCAACAACCCATATAAACACACACCAACAACCCATATAAACACACCAACAACCCATATAAACACACCAACAACCCATATAAACACACACCAACATCCCATATAAACACACACCAACAACCCATATAAACACACCAACAACCCATATAAACACACCAACAACCCATATAAACACACACCAACAACCCATATAAACACACCACAACCCATATAAACACACCAACAACCCATATAAACACACCAACAACCCATATAAACACACACCAACAACCCATATAAACACACCAACAACCCATATAAACACACACCAACAACCCATATAAACACACACCAACAACCCATATAAACACACACCAACAACCCATATAAACACACCAACAACCCATATAAACACACCAACAACCCATATAAACACACACCAACACCCCATATAAACACACACCAACAACCCATATAAACACACCAACAACCCATATAAACACACCAACAACCCATATAAACACACCAACAACCCATATAAACACACCAACAACCCATATAAACACACACCAACACCCCATATAAACACACCAACACCCCATATAAACACACCAACACCCCATATAAACACACCAACACCCCATATAAACACACCAACAACCCATATAAACACACACCAACAACCCATATAAACACACACCAACAACCCATATAAACACACCAACAACCCATATAAACACACACCAACATCCCATATAAACACACCAACACCCCATATAAACACACCAACAACCCATATAAACACACCAACAACCCATATAAACACACACCAACAACCCATATAAACACACACCAACAACCCATATAAACACACCAACAACCCATATAAACACACACCAACAACCCATATAAACACACCAACAACCCATATAAACACACCAACAACCCATATAAACACACACCAACAACCCATATAAACACACCACAACCCATATAAACACACACCAACACCCCATATAAACACACCAACACCCATATAAACACACCAACACCCCATATAAACACACCAACAACCCATATAAACACACACCAACACCCATATAAACACACCAACACCCCATATAAACACACACCAACAACCCATATAAACACACCAACAACCCATATAAACACACCAACAACCCATATAAACACACACCAACAACCCATATAAACACACCACAACCCATATAAACACACACCACAACCCATATAAACACATCAACAACCCATATAAACACACACCAACACCCCATATAAACACACCAACAACCCATATAAACACACACCAACACCCATATAAACACACCAACACCCCATATAAACACACCAACAACCCATATAAACACACACCACAACCCATATAAACACACACCAACAACCCATATAAACACACACCAACACCCCATATAAACACACCAACAACCCATATAAACACACACATCAACAACCCATATAAACACACACCAACAACCCATATAAACACACACATCAACAACCCATATAAACACACACCAACAACCCATATAAACACACACCAACAACCCATATAAACACACACATCAACAACCCATATAAACACACACCAACAACCCATATAAACACACCAACAACCCATATAAACACACACCAACAACCCATATAAACACACCAACAACCCATATAAACACACACCAACAACCCATATAAACACACACCAACAACCCATATAAACACACCAACAACCCATATAAACACACACCAACAACCCATATAAACACTCCAACAACCCATATAAACACACCAACACCCCATATAAACACACACCAACACCCCATATAAACACACACCAACACCCCATATAAACACACCAACAACCCATATAAACACACACCAACACCCCATATAAACACACACCAACACCCCATAGAAACACACCAACACCCCATATAAACACACACCAACAACCCATATAAACACACCAACAACCCATATAAACACACATCAACAACCCATATAAACACACACCAACAACCCATATAAACACACCAACACCCCATAGAAACACACCAACACCCCATATAAACACACATCAACAACCCATATAAACACACATCAACAACCCATATAAACACACCAACAACCCATATAAACACACACCAACAACCCATATAAACACACACCAACACCCCATATAAACACACCAACACCCCATAGAAACACACCAACACCCCATAGAAACACACATCAACAACCCATATAAACACACATCAACAACCCATATAAACACACCAACAACCCATATAAACACACCAACACCCCATATAAACACACACCAACACCCCATATAAACACACCAACAACCCATATAAACACACACCAACACCCCATATAAACACACCAACACCCCATAGAAAAACACCAACACCCCATATAAACACACACCAACAACCCATATAAACACACCAACAACCCATATAAACACACACCAACAACCCATATAAACACATCAACAACCCATATAAACACACACCAACAACCCATATAAACACACCAACACCCCATAGAAACACACCAACACCCCATATAAACACACATCAACAACCCATATAAACACACATCAACAACCCATATAAACACACCAACAACCCATATAAACACACACCAACAACCCATATAAACACACCAACAACCCATATAAACACACCAACACCCCATATAAACACACCAACAACCCATATAAACACACACCAACAACCCATATAAACACACACCAACAACCCATATAAACACACACCAACAACCCATATAAACACACCAACAACCCATATAAACACACCAACACCCCATATAAACACACCAACAACCCATATAAACACACACCAACAACCCATATAAACACACACCAACAACCCATATAACACACCAACAACCCATATAAACACACATCAACAACCCATATAAACACACCAACAACCCATATAACACACCAACAACCCATATAAACACACATCAACAACCCATATAAACACACACCAACAACCCATATAAACACACCAACAACCCATATAAACACACCAACAACCCATATAAACACACCAACACCCCATATAAACACACACCAACACCCCATATAAACACACCAACACCCCATATAAACACACCAACAACCCATATAAACACACACCAACAACCCATATAAACACACCAACAACCCATATAAACACACCAACAACCCATATAAACACACACCAACACCCCATATAAACACACACCACAACCCATATAAACACACCAACACCCCATATAAACACACACCAACAACCCATATAAACACACACCAACAACCCATATAAACACACCAACACCCCATATAAACACACACCAACAACCCATATAAACACACACCAACAACCCATATAAACACACACCAACAACCCATATAAACACACACCAACAACCCATATAAACACACACCACAACCCATATAAACACACCAACACCCCATATAAACACACCAACAACCCATATAAACACACATCAACAACCCATATAAACACACCAACAACCCATATAAACACACAAACAACCCATATAAACACACACCAACAACCCATATAAACACACACCACAACCCATATAAACACACCAACACCCCATATAAACACACACCAACAACCCATATAAACACACCAACAACCCATATAAACACACACCAACAACCCATATAAACACACACCAACAACCCATATAAACACACCAACAACCCATATAAACACACACCAACACCCCATATAAACACACCAACACCCCATATAAACACACACCAACAACCCATATAAACACACCAACAACCCATATAAACACACACCAACAACCCATATAAACACACCAACAACCCATATAAACACACACCAACAACCCATATAAACACACACCAACAACCCATATAAACACACCAACAACCCATATAAACACACACCAACAACCCATATAAACACACCAACAACCCATATAAACACACACCAACAACCCATATAAACACACACCAACAACCCATATAAACACACCAACAACCCATATAAACACACACCAACAACCCATATAAACACACCAACAACCCATATAAACACACACCAACAACCCATATAAACACACACCAACACCCCATATAAACACACCAACACCCCATATAAACACACCAACACCCCATATAAACACACCAACACCCCATATAAACACATCAACAACCCATATAAACACATCAACAACCCATATAAACACACCAACAACCCATATAAACACATCAACAACCCATATAAACACATCAACAACCCATATAAACTCACCAACAACCCATATAAACACACACCAACACCCCATATAAACACACCAACAACCCATATAAACACACATCAACAACCCATATAAACACACCAACAACCCACATAAACACACACCAACAACCCATATAAACACACCAACAACCCATATAAACTCACCAACAACCCATATAAACTCACCAACAACCCATATAAACACACACCAACACCCCATATAAACACACACCAACAACCCATATAAACACATCAACAACCCATATAAACACACACCAACAACCCACATAAACACACACCAACAACCCATATAAACACATCAACAACCCATATAAACACACATCAACAACCCATATAAACACACACCAACAACCCATATAAACACACACCAACACCCCATATAAACACACACCAACAACCCATATAAACACACCAACAACCCATATAAACACACCAACAACCCATATAAACACACCAACAACCCATATAAACACACACCAACACCCCATATAAACACACCAACAACCCATATAAACACACCAACACCCCATATAAACACACCAACAACCCATATAAACACACACCAACACCCCATATAAACACACCAACAACCCATATAAACTCACCAACAACCCATATAAACACACACCAACAACCCATATAAACACACCAACACCCCATATAAACACACCAACAACCCATATAAACACACACCAACACCCCATATAAACACACACCAACAACCCATATAAACACACACCAACACCCCATATAAACACACACCAACAACCCATATAAACACACACCAACAACCTATATAAACACACCAACACCCCATATAAACACACCAACAACCCATATAAACACACACCAACACCCCATATAAACACACACCAACAACCCATATAAACACACACCAACACCCCATATAAACACACACCAACAACCCATATAAACACACACCAACAACCTATATAAACACACCAACACCCCATATAAACACACCAACAACCCATATAAACACACACCAACACCCCATATAAACACACACCAACAACCCATATAAACACACACCAACAACCTATATAAACACACCAACACCCCATATAAACACACCAACAACCCATATAAACACACACCAACACCCCATATAAACACACACCAACAACCCATATAAACACACACCAACAACCCACATAAACACACCAACAACCCACATAAACACACACCAACAACCCATATAAACACACACCAACAACCCATATAAACACACCAACAACCCATATAAACACACCAACAACCCATATAAACACACACCAACAACCCATATAAACACACACCAACACCCCATATAAACACACACCAACAACCCATATAAACACACACCAACAACCCACATAAACACACACCAACACCCCATATAAACACACACCAACAACCCATATAAACACACACCAACAACCCATATAAACACACCAACAACCCATATAAACACACCAACAACCCATATAAACACACACCAACAACCCATATAAACACACCAACAACCCACATAAACACATCAACAACCCATATAAACACACACCAACAACCCATATAAACACACACCAACAACCCACATAAACACACCAACAACCCATATAAACACACCAACAACCCATATAAACACACACCAACAACCCACATAAACACATCAACAACCCATATAAACACACACCAACAACCCATATAAACACACCAACAACCCATATAAACACACACCAACAACCCATATAAACACACACCAACAACCCATATAAACACACACCAACAACCCATATAAACACACACCAACAACCCATATAAACACACACCAACACCCCATATAAACACACACCAACAACCCATATAAACACACACCAACAACCCATATAAACACACCAACAACCCACATAAACACACACTAACAACCCATATAAACACACACCAACAACCCATATAAACACACACCAACAACCCATATAAACACACATCAACAACCCATATAAACACACACCAACAACCCATATAAACACACCAACACCCCATATAAACACACACCAACAACCCATATAAACACACACCAACAACCCACATAAACACACACCAACACCCCATATAAACACACACCAACAACCCATATAAACACACACCAACAACCCATATAAACACACCAACAACCCACATAAACACACACCAACAACCCACATAAACACACACCAACAACCCATATAAACACACACCAACAACCCACATAAACACACCAACAACCCATATAAACACACACACAACCCATATAAACACACCAACAACCCACATAAACACACCAACAACCCACATAAACACACCAACAACCCACATAAACACACCAACAACCCACATAAACACACCAACAACCCACATAAACACACCAACAACCCACATAAACACACACCAACAACCCACATAAACACACCAACAACCCACATAAACACACCAACAACCCACATAAACACACACCAACAACCCACATAAACACACACCAACAACCCACATAAACACACCAACAACCCACATAAACACACACCAACAACCCACATAAACACACCAACAACCCACATAAACACACACCAACATCCCACATAAACACACACCAACATCCCACATAAACACACACCAACATCCCACATAAACACACACCAACAACCCACATAAACACACACCAACACCCCACATAAACACACACCAACACCCCACATAAACACACACCAACACCCCATATAAACACACCAACAACCCATATAAACACACACACAAACATCTCTTTAATAAAACTCAACATTTACCAAGTCTGTCTTTGCGATAATGAATTAAATTCGTTCGTTCAGTTCGTGCCTTAGGCTGAAGCCTTTAGTGCAGTAAGTTAGATCAAGTTAGTGCCTGGGGCGGACAACACTACCCCAGAGATCAAGAGGCACTACGCACAACTGACATGAGTGGCACAGTGCCAGCCTGGGGCGGACAACACTACCCCAGAGATCAAGAGGCACTACGCACAACTGACATGAGTGGCACAGTGCCAGCACTGGCTACTCAATGTTGTGGTTCCCATGTTCTATTTTCCCTTTTAAAATTGATGTAAATATGATCTTTATATTGTATTATTCACTAAAGAAAAACAAACTTAAGCACTACAGCACTACACCCCAGCACTACACCCCAGCACTAAACCCCAGCACTAAACCCCAGCACTAAACCCCAGCACTAAACCCCAGCACTAAACCCCAGCACTAAACCCCTGCACTAAACCCCAGCACTAAACCCCAGCACTAAACCCCTGCACTAAACCCCAGCACTAAACCCCAGCACTAAACCCCAGCACTAAACCCCAACACTAAACCCCAACACTAAACCCCAGCACTACACCCCAGCACTAAACCCCAGCACTAAACCCCAGCACTAAACCCCAGCACTAAACCCCTGCACTAAACCCCAGCACTAAACCCCAGCACTAAACCCCAGCACTAAACCCCAACACTAAACCCCAGCACTAAACCCCAGCACTAAACCCCAGCACTACACCCCAGCACTAAACCCCAGCACTAAACCCCTGCACTAAACCCCAGCACTACACCCCAGCACTAAACCCCAGCACTACACCCCAGCACTAAACCCCAGCACTAAACCCCAGCACTATACCCCAGCACTAAACCCCAGCACTACACCCCAGCACTACACCCCAGCACTAAACCCCAGCACTAAACCCCAGCACTAAACCCCAGCATTAAACCCCAACACTACACCCCAGCACTAAACCCCAGCACTAAACCCCAGCACTAAACCCCAGCACTATACCCCAGCACTAAACCCCAGCACTACACCCCAGCACTAAACCCCAGCACTAAACCCCAGCACTACACCCCAGCACTAAACCCCAGCACTAAACCCCAGCACTACACCCCAGCACTAAACCCCAGCACTACACCCCAGCACTAAACCCCAGCACTAAACCCCAGCACTACACCCCAGCACTAAACCCCAGCACTAAACCCCAGCACTACACCCCAGCACTAAACCCCAGCACTACACCCCAGCACTAAACCCCAGCACTAAACCCCAGCACTAAACCCCTGCACTAAACCCCTGCACTAAACCCCAGCACTACACCCCAGCACTAAACCCCAGCACTACACCCCAGCACTAAACCCCAGCACTAAACCCCAGCACTATACCCCAGCACTAAACCCCAGCACTACACCCCAGCACTACACCCCAGCACTAAACCCCAGCACTAAACCCCAGCACTAAACCCCAGCATTAAACCCCAACACTACACCCCAGCACTAAACCCCAGCACTAAACCCCAGCACTAAACCCCAGCACTATACCCCAGCACTAAACCCCAGCACTACACCCCAGCACTAAACCCCAGCACTAAACCCCAGCACTACACCCCAGCACTAAACCCCAGCACTAAACCCCAGCACTACACCCCAGCACTAAACCCCAGCACTACACCCCAGCACTAAACCCCAGCACTAAACCCCAGCACTACACCCCAGCACTAAACCCCAGCACTAAACCCCAGCACTACACCCCAGCACTAAACCCCAGCACTACACCCCAGCACTAAACCCCAGCACTAAACCCCAGCACTAAACCCCTGCACTAAACCCCTGCACTAAACCCCTGCACTAAACCCCAGCACTAAACCCCAGCACTACACCCCAGCACTACACCCCAGCACTACACCCCAGCACTACACCCCAGCACTACACCCCAGCACTAAACCCCAGCACTACACCCCAGCACTAAACCCCAGCATTAAACCCCTGCACTACACCCCAACACTAAACCCCAGCACTAAACCCCAGCACTACACCCCAGCACTAAACCCCAACACTAAACCCCAGCACTAAACCCCAGCACTAAACCCCAACACTAAACCCCAGCACTACACCCCAGCATTAAACCCCAGCACTAAACCCCAGCACTAAACCCCAGCACTAAACCCCAGCACTAAACCCCAGCACTAAACCCCTGCACTAAACCCCAGCACTACACCCCAGCACTACACCCCAGCACTAAACCCCAGCACTAAACCCCAGCACTAAACCCCAGCACTACACCCCAGCACTACACCCCAGCACTACACCCCAGCACTAAACCCCTGCACTAAACCCCAGCACTAAACCCCAGCACTAAACCCCTGCACTAAACCCCAGCACTAAACCCCTGCACTAAACCCCAGCACTAAACCCCAGCACTAAACCCCAGCACTAAACCCCTGCACTAAACCCCAGCACTCAACACCTGCATTAAAAACCTGCACCAAACCCCTGCACTAAATCCCAGCACTAAACCCCAGCACTAAACCCTTGCACTAAACCCCAGCACTAAACCCCTGCACTAAACCCCAGCACTAAACCCCAGCACTAAACCCCAGCACTAAACCCCAGCACTAAACCCCAGCACTAAACCCCAGCACTAAACCCCAGCACTAAACCCCAGCACTAAACCCCTGCACTAAACCCCTGCACTAAAGCCCAGCACTAAACCCCTGCACTAAACCCCATCACTAAACCCCAGCACTAAACCCCTGCACTAAACCCCAGCACTAAACCCTTGCACTAAACCCCAGCACTAAACCCCTGCACTAAACCCCAGCACTAAACCCCAACACTAAACCCCTGCACTAAACCCCAGCACTAAACCCCAGCACTAAACCCCAGCACTAAACCCCAGCACTAAACCCCAGCACTAAACCCCAGCACTAAACCCCAACACTAAACCCCTGCACTAAACCCCAGCACTAAACCCCAGCACTAAACCCCTGCACTAAACCCCAGCACTAAACCCCAGCACTAAACCCCAGCACTAAACCCCAGCACTAAACCCCAGCACTAAACCCTAGCACTAAACCCCAGCACTAAACCCCAACGCTGAACCCCAGCACTAAACCCCTGCACTAAACCCCTGCACTAAACCCCAGCACTAAACCCCTGCACTAAACCCCAGCACTAAACCCTTGCACTAAACCCCAGCACTAAACCCCAGCACTAAACCCCAGCACTAAACCCCAGCACTAAACCCCTGCACTAAACCCCAGCACTAAACCCCTGCACTAAACCCCAGCACTAAACCCCAGCACTAAACCCCAGCACTAAACCCCAGCACTAAACCCCAGCACTAAACCCCAGCACTAAACCCCAGCACTAAACCCTAGCACTAAACCCCAGCACTAAACCCCAACGCTGAACCCCGCACTAAACCCCTGCACTAAACCCCAGCACTAAACCCCAGCACTAAACCCAAACACTAAACCCCAGCACTGAACCCCAACGCTGAACCCCAGCACTAAACCCCAGCACTAAACCCCAGCACTAAACCCCAGCACTAAACCCCAGCACTAAACCCCAGCACTAAACCCTAGCACTAAACCCCAGCACTAAACCCTAGCACTAAACCCCAGCACTACACCCCAGCACTAAACCCCAGCACTAAACCCCAGCACTAAACCCCAACACTAAACCCCTGCACTAAACCCCAGCACTAAACCCCAGCACTAAACCCCAGCACTACACCCCAGCACTAAACCCCAGCACTAAACCCCAGCACTAAACCCCAGCACTAAACCCCTGCACTAAACCCCAGCACTAAACCCCAGCACTAAACCCCAGCACTAAACCCCAGCACTAAACCCCAGCACTAAACCCTAGCACTAAACCCCAGCACTAAACCCCAGCACTAAACCCGATCATTAAACCCTTGCACTAAACCCCAGCACTCAACCCCTGCACTAAACCCCTGCACTAAACCCCTGCACTAAACCCCATCACTAAACCCCAGCACTAAACCCCAGCACTAAACCCCAACGCTGAACCCCAGCACTACACCCCAGCACTAAACCCCTGCACTAAACCCCAGCACTAAACCCCTGCACTAAACCCCAGCACTAAACCCCTGCACTAAACCCCATCACTAAACCCCAGCACTAAACCCCAGCACTAAACCCCAACGCTGAACCCCAGCACTACACCCCAGCACTAAACCCCTGCACTAAACCCCAGCACTAAACCCCTGCACTAAACCCCAGCACTAAACCCCAGCACTAAACCCCTGCACTAAACCCCAGCACTAAACCCCAGCACTAAACCCCAGCACTAAACCCCAGCACTAAACCCCAACACTAAACCCCTGCACTAAACCCCAGCACTAAACCCCTGCACTAAACCCCTGCACTAAACCCGAACACTAAACCCCAGCACTAAACCCCTGCACTAAACCCCAGCACTAAACCCCAACACTAAACCCCAGCACTAAACCCCAACACTAAACCCCAACACTAAACCCCAGCACTAAACCCCAACACTAAACCCCAGCACTAAACCCCAGCACTAAACCCCAACACTAAACCCCAACACTAAACCCCAGCACTAAACCCCAGCACTAAACCCCAGCACTAAACCCCAACACTAAACCCCAACACTAAACCCCAGCACTAAACCCCAGCACTAAACCCCTGCACTAAACCCCAGCACTAAACCCCAGCACTAAACCCCAGCACTAAACCCCAGCACTAAACCCCAGCACTAAACCCCAACACTAAACCCCAGCACTAAACCCCAGCACTAAACCCCTGCACTAAACCCCTGCACTAAACCCCAGCACTAAACCCCAGCACTAAACCCCAGCACTAAACCCCAGCACTAAACCCCAACACTAAACCCCAACACTAAACCCCAGCACTAAACCCCAGCACTAAACCCCAGCACTAAACCCCAACACTAAACCCCAGCACTAAACCCCAGCACTAAACCCCAGCACTAAACCCCAACACTAAACCCCAACACTAAACCCCAGCACTAAACCCCAGCACTAAACCCCTGCACTAAACCCCAGCACTAAACCCCAGCACTAAACCCCAGCACTAAACCCCAGCACTAAACCCCAGCACTAAACCCCAGCACTAAACCCCAGCACTAAACCCCAGCACTAAACCCCAGCACTAAACCCCAGCACTAAACCCCTGCACTAAAGCTCAGCACTAAACCCCTGCACTAAACCCCAGCACTAAACCCCTGCACTAAACCCCAGCACTAAACCCCAGCACTAAACCCCAGCACTAAAGCCCAGCACTAAACCCCAGCACTAAACCCCAGCACTAAACCCCAGCACTAAACCCCAGCACTAAACCCCAGCACTAAACCCCAGCACTAAACCCCAGCACTAAACCCCAGCACTAAACCCCAGCACTAAACCCCAGCACTAAACCCCAGCACTAAACCCCTGCACTAAACCCCAGCACTAAACCCCAGCACTAAACCCCAGCACTAAACCCCAGCACTAAACCCCAGCAAAAAACAGCACTAAACCCCAGCACTAAACCCCTGCACTAAACCCCTGCACTAAAGCTCAGCACTAAACCCCTGCACTAAACCCCAGCACTAAACCCCTGCACTAAACCCCAGCACTAAACCCCAGCACTAAACCCCAGCACTAAACCCCAGCACTAAACCCCAGCACTAAACCCCAGCACTAAACCCCAGCACTAGACCCCAGCACTAAAGCCCAGCACTAAACCCCAGCACTAAACCCCAGCACTAAAGCCCAGCACTAAACCCCAGCACTAAACCCCAGTACTAAACCCCAGCACTAAACCCCTGCACTAAACCCCAGCACTAAACCCCTGCACTAAACCCCTGCACTAAACCCCAGCACTAAACCCCTGCACTAAACCCCAGCACTAAACCCCAGCACTAAACCCCAGCACTAAACCCCAGCACTAAACCCCAGCACTAAAGCCCAGCACTAAACCCCAGCACTAAACCCCTGCACTAAACCCCAGCACTAAAGCCCAGCACTAAACCCCAGCACTAAAGCCCAGCACTAAACCCCAGCACTAAAGCCCAGCACTAAAGCCCAGCACTAAACCCCAGCACTAAACCCCAGCACTAAACCCCAGCACTAAACCCCAGCACTAAACCCCAGCACTAAACCCCTGCACTAAACCCCAGCACTAAAGCCCAGCACTAAACCCCAGCACTAAACCCCTGCACTAAACCCCAGCACTAAACCCCAGCACTAAACCCCAGCACTAAACCCCAGCACTAAACCCCAGCACTAAACCCCAGCAAAAAACAGCACTAAACCCCAGCACTAAACCCCTGCACTAAACCCCTGCACTAAAGCTCAGCACTAAACCCCTGCACTAAACCCCAGCACTAAACCCCTGCACTAAACCCCAGCACTATACCCCAGCACTAAACCCCAGCACTAAACCCCAGCACTAAACCCCAGCACTAAACCCCAGCACTAAACCCCAGCACTAAACCCCAGCACTAAAGCCCAGCACTAAACCCCAGCACTAAACCCCAGCACTAAAGCCCAGCACTAAACCCCAGCACTAAACCCCAGCACTAAACCCCAGCACTAAACCCCTGCACTAAACCCCAGCACTAAACCCCTGCACTAAACCCCTGCACTAAACCCCAGCACTAAACCCCTGCACTAAACCCCAGCACTAAACCCCAGCACTAAACCCAAGCACTAAACCCCAGCACTAAAGCCCAGCACTAAACCCCAGCACTAAACCCCTGCACTAAACCCCAGCACTAAAGCCCAGCACTAAACCCCAGCACTAAAACCCAGCACTAAACCCCAGCACTAAAGCCCAGCACTAAAGCCCAGCACTAAACCCCTGCACTAAACCCCAGCACTAAACCCCAGCACTAAACCCAAACACTAAACCCCAGCACTGAACCCCAACGCTGAACCCCAGCACTAAACCCCAGCACTAAACCCCAGCACTAAACCCCAGCACTAAACCCCAGCACTAAACCCCAGCACTAAACCCTAGCACTAAACCCCAGCACTAAACCCTAGCACTAAACCCCAGCACTACACCCCAGCACTAAACCCCAGCACTAAACCCCAGCACTAAACCCCAACACTAAACCCCTGCACTAAACCCCAGCACTAAACCCCAGCACTAAACCCCAGCACTACACCCCAGCACTAAACCCCAGCACTAAACCCCAGCACTAAACCCCAGCACTAAACCCCTGCACTAAACCCCAGCACTAAACCCCAGCACTAAACCCCAGCACTAAACCCCAGCACTAAACCCCAGCACTAAACCCTAGCACTAAACCCCAGCACTAAACCCCAGCACTAAACCCCAGCACTAAACCCGATCATTAAACCCTTGCACTAAACCCCAGCACTAAACCCCTGCACTAAACCCCTGCACTAAACCCCTGCACTAAACCCCATCACTAAACCCCAGCACTAAACCCCAGCACTAAACCCCAACGCTGAACCCCAGCACTACACCCCAGCACTAAACCCCTGCACTAAACCCCAGCACTAAACCCCTGCACTAAACCCCAGCACTAAACCCCTGCACTAAACCCCATCACTAAACCCCAGCACTAAACCCCAGCACTAAACCCCAACGCTGAACCCCAGCACTACACCCCAGCACTAAACCCCTGCACTAAACCCCAGCACTAAACCCCTGCACTAAACCCCAGCACTAAACCCCAGCACTAAACCCCTGCACTAAACCCCAGCACTAAACCCCAGCACTAAACCCCAGCACTAAACCCCAGCACTAAACCCCAACACTAAACCCCTGCACTAAACCCCAGCACTAAACCCCTGCACTAAACCCCTGCACTAAACCCGAACACTAAACCCCAGCACTAAACCCCTGCACTAAACCCCAGCACTAAACCCCAACACTAAACCCCAGCACTAAACCCCAACACTAAACCCCAACACTAAACCCCAGCACTAAACCCCAACACTAAACCCCAGCACTAAACCCCAGCACTAAACCCCAACACTAAACCCCAACACTAAACCCCAGCACTAAACCCCAGCACTAAACCCCAGCACTAAACCCCAACACTAAACCCCAACACTAAACCCCAGCACTAAACCCCAGCACTAAACCCCTGCACTAAACCCCAGCACTAAACCCCAGCACTAAACCCCAGCACTAAACCCCAGCACTAAACCCCAGCACTAAACCCCAGCACTAAACCCCAGCACTAAACCCCAGCACTAAACCCCAGCACTAAACCCCTGCACTAAACCCCTGCACTAAAGCTCAGCACTAAACCCCTGCACTAAAGCCCAGCACTAAACCCCTGCACTAAACCCCAGCACTAAACCCCAGCACTAAACCCCAGCACTAAAGCCCAGCACTAAACCCCAGCACTAAACCCCAGCACTAAACCCCAGCACTAAACCCCAGCACTAAACCCCAGCACTAAACCCCAGCACTAAAGCCCAGCACTAAACCCCAGCACTAAACCCCAGCACTAAACCCCAGCACTAAACCCCTGCACTAAACCCCAGCACTAAACCCCAGCACTAAACCCCAGCACTAAACCCCAGCACTAAACCCCAGCAAAAAACAGCACTAAACCCCAGCACTAAACCCCTGCACTAAACCCCTGCACTAAAGCTCAGCACTAAACCCCTGCACTAAACCCCAGCACTAAACCCCTGCACTAAACCCCAGCACTAAACCCCAGCACTAAACCCCAGCACTAAACCCCAGCACTAAACCCCAGCACTAAACCCCAGCACTAAACCCCAGCACTAAACCCCAGCACTAAAGCCCAGCACTAAACCCCAGCACTAAACCCCAGCACTAAAGCCCAGCACTAAACCCCAGCACTAAACCCCAGCACTAAACCCCAGCACTAAACCCCTGCACTAAACCCCAGCACTAAACCCCTGCACTAAACCCCTGCACTAAACCCCAGCACTAAACCCCTGCACTAAACCCCAGCACTAAACCCCAGCACTAAACCCCAGCACTAAACCCCAGCACTAAAGCCCAGCACTAAACCCCAGCACTAAACCCCTGCACTAAACCCCAGCACTAAAGCCCAGCACTAAACCCCAGCACTAAAGCCCAGCACTAAACCCCAGCACTAAAGCCCAGCACTAAAGCCCAGCACTAAACCCCAGCACTAAACCCCAGCACTAAACCCCAGCACTAAACCCCAGCACTAAACCCCAGCACTAAACCCCTGCACTAAACCCCAGCACTAAAGCCCAGCACTAAACCCCAGCACTAAACCCCTGCACTAAACCCCAGCACTAAACCCCAGCACTAAACCCCAGCACTAAACCCCAGCACTAAACCCCAGCAAAAAACAGCACTAAACCCCAGCACTAAACCCCTGCACTAAACCCCTGCACTAAAGCTCAGCACTAAACCCCTGCACTAAACCCCAGCACTAAACCCCTGCACTAAACCCCAGCACTAAACCCCAGCACTAAACCCCAGCACTAAACCCCAGCACTAAACCCCAGCACTAAACCCCAGCACTAAACCCCAGCACTAAACCCCAGCACTAAAGCCCAGCACTAAACCTCAGCACTAAACCCCAGCACTAAAGCCCAGCACTAAACCCCAGCACTAAACCCCAGCACTAAACCCCAGCACTAAACCCCTGCACTAAACCCCAGCACTAAACCCCTGCACTAAACCCCTGCACTAAACCCCAGCACTAAACCCCTGCACTAAACCCCAGCACTAAACCCCAGCACTAAACCCCAGCACTAAACCCCAGCACTAAAGCCCAGCACTAAACCCCAGCACTAAACCCCTGCACTAAACCCCAGCACTAAAGCCCAGCACTAAACCCCAGCACTAAACCCCAGCACTAAACCCCAGCACTAAACCCCAGCACTAAAGCCCAGCACTAAACCCCAGCACTAAACCCCAGCACTAAACCCCAGCACTAAACCCCAGCACTAAACCCCAGCACTAAACCCCAGCACTAAACCCCTGCACTAAACCCCAGCACTAAACCCCAGCACTAAACCCCAGCACTAAACCCCTGCACTAAACCCCAGCACTAAACCCCAGCACTAAACACCAGCACTAAACCCCAGCACTAAACCCCAGCACTAAACCCCTGCACTAAACCCCTGCACTAAACCCCAGCACTAAACCCCAGCACTAAACCCCAGCACTAAACCCGAGCACTAAACCCCAGCACTAAACCCCTGCACTAAACCCCTGCACTAAACCCCAGCACTAAACCCCAGCACTAAACCCCAGCACTAAACCCCAGCACTAAACCCCAGCACTAAACCCCAGCACTAAACCCCTGCACTAAACCCCTGCACTAAACCCCAGCACTAAACCCCAGCACTAAACCCCAGCACTAAACCCCAGCACTAAACCCCAGCACTAAACCCCAGCACTAAACCCCAGCACTAAACCCCAGCACTAAACCCCTGCACTAAACCCCAGCACTAAACCCCTGCACTAAACCCCTGCACTAAACCCCAGCACTAAACCCCAGCACTAAACCCCAGCACTAAACCCCAGCACTAAACCCCAGCACTAAACCCCAGCACTAAACCCCAGCACTAAACCCCAGCACTAAACCCCAGCACTAAACCCCAGCACTAAACCCCAGCACTAAACCCCAGCACTAAACCCCAGCACTAAACCCCAGCACTAAACCCCAGCTCTAAATTATACAAAACAATT